>NC_040899.1:6918420-7218420 GCF_900634795.4 Betta splendens | reverse complement strand
AGGAAAGGTGGAGACAGACGGAGATAATGAGACAAACGGAAGGCTCTAGAAAGTTAAGAGGAGGAGCTATGACGAAGCGTCTGTGGCGCCTGGCTTCACTGTAAATACGGTGGAGACGAGGAAAGACCGCTATGTTTACTGTGTCTGAACGTGTTGGCAGCGGACAGCATGAAGCCAAATAAGCTTTTATAAACAAGAGTCACTAAGACATCACACCCCAATCACGCTGACAAGTCGCTGGAGTTTGTTCTGCGAAAACGTGACGAATATTACCAACAACGCTGCTGATGCCGAGGTTGTAGGTTCTAATCCACTTTTAACATAAAAAGCTGAAAGAATTTTGCTTTTTATCACATTCTGAGAAGGGGGTGCAAAATGTTTACTTCTTGTGGGGGTGTTACAGAAAATAATTGAGAAGCACTGTTATAGAGAAAACAGGTGCGTGTCAACAAAGGGGCTACAGTCCGTTAATGATTCACTGAGCAAACTGACACAGACGTTGATCAAATGCCTGGTTACAGACAGCCGGCACCACCACACTCCAACTGCTCATAGCAGCGTGGAACAAAAGACGTTGGATGTGACAGTTTTATCAGCCCAACCCATAACGGTATGCAAAGCACCCAGAGAGACTCAAATCCATCTAAACAATGAGCTACAGAGCAGGACCAATGACACACCTACTAAACTGTCTCCTTAATAAAACCTTTAATAGTCTCACAATGGGGAACCTTCATATAAAGAATACTTGAAGCAAACTTCACTACTTTCAATGAACAGACAGACATATTGTGCAGCAGGAGAGTTGAACTCGTCTAGAAACAAAAAGCCACAGTGGCACAGATGGTGACGTGCTGATACCTCAGCGTTAACGTCCCAACTCCACTTCAGCATCTACAGACAATCGACTTTATATGACAGCATTTTAGATTCATAACAAACCGATCTGAACATTATTTTTGTTCTACAGCACAAAGACTTGTACTATGAAGATCGCTGTAGCTGCTCTTTGCCTGGTCTTTGTTAACATTGACTATTCTGAGGAAGCTGAAAGCAGCGCAGATTACACTGGTCACAGGACTCCTAAAGCGTTTTAGGTGATGATGTGACAGACCAGACACATTTGTAAGGTTACAAATCAAACAAATAAAAGACAAATGTAGAACAAGATAACAAACAAAGCAAAAAAACTAAGAGACAGGATTTGCTGACAGTGGGAATAATCTGTTGTGAGACTCAGAAGAACTCCAATAAATATGTTATTACAAAAAGCATTTAACTAAATCATGTAACAAATGTCTCTGGACACATTTAATGGAAAAACTCAAACACAGCAGGATTTTTTTACTGTGAGTACAGTCAATTGAAACATACAAGTAGTTTTAGAAGCTGTGAAGGTTATATCACTGACAGCACATTTAAGTTGATGCTTAAACGTACAATGTAAAATATGCAAATACATCAGTCTGAAACTCTAACCTGGCAAAGATCAACTAAAGCAAAAAAGATTAAATCTAATGATATATTCAGTCACCACAAAAACCACATCCTTTTACAGTTGGAGCTGTGGTGCTACTGTGGACCTACTGTACTGATACAGGACATACTGTACACTGACTCATTCCTCTGTCCTGAAGCACGAGGGTAAACTGGCAAAGCAAAACAGAAGTTCTCAAAAAAGGAAAAGGAGAACTGTATTCAAATACTCAGCCACACTTGGACATTTGCACCATAAACTGATGCTGTTTTTGTGTTTGGTGAAGTAGTTCATGAGACACTTCACACAGTCTCGTGACTAAAACAGATTTTACATTTAACATGTGCTTCACGTAGGTGTTTCAGCTTCTTCATCGTCTGTAAGGATAGGCTGCCTCCCTGCATGTGTGCTCTCTCCTCTGCTGGAAAAGAAACTATCAGTTAATTTATATATATAAACTTAAATTAAAATGTGCAGTATAATATGCAGTATTACTGTATTTTGTACCTTTGTTTGGGCCTAAATATAAAAAGGTAGTACCATGCAGCAAGACCAATGGCAAACAGGACGAGCAAAAGGCTAAATAATACCCAGCAAACCGTGCAGGAGCCTGTAGGGAATCAGAGCACATGTAAGACAAATACACAGGAGGACTAGAGCTGCCAGGACAGAAAGAACGACCTGCGTAGGTCAGAGTCTGAAGCAAAGACAACAGAACAGACCATTAATTAATAGTACAGACACAGACAAAGCAGGAGTTTTTATTTCAGCCCACATCAGCTGATATTACTCTATGACACAAAACAAACAGGAATCAAGGACAGTTATTTTATAAACAGAACATAACACTTTACTATGCTATGACACAAAATAAGCAGGAAATAAAAACACTACAAGTTTTGACTGATTCATTATTTCAAATGCATACAGAGCCAACATGTTTAAAACTGTACAGTTTTCTATGAACAGGCCTGTAAGCTTTGCCTGAGGACTTATTTCAAATGATCCGATGTGTCAATAAGTAAACACTGTCAGCTCTAACTTCTAAAGTATTGTAACAACTGTTTTAAAGGGTTTTATTCATTCACAGCCAAAAACATCAGACTATTGTTTTATTCTGGTAATTACTACACAACTATGGGGTGCCAAATGTAAAAGGAGCACCTATAACTAGTTTTCTCAAATTTAACTAAATGACACAACATGTTTTCTCACATTTAGTTAAATATGCAAGTCTATATGTAAATGTTAAATCTAAATGTAAATGTTAAATCTAAATTTTAAAGGATTAAACTGAATATTTAAGTGGACTCCACCCCCTATTGTCCTAGACCAGTAACGCGGACTCAAACACGTCAAACAGTAGGCATAGCTCCGCCCACATCTGACTCTGGATCGGTGCACGAAAATACTGGAGAGAAGCCTAAAGTCAAAGTCATCATGGCCGCCAGCTCCGACTCAAACGGGCTGTAACGGCAGGTGTGCGGGCTGAGGCTCCGCTTCAAACTGCTGTTCTGTCGTAAACACCATTAATGGGGAGTTAAATAGGTTTAAATAGAATATTTCTGTGGCGCCAGTGGCGAATTAGTTAGCTAACTATACTAGCTAGCCGAAGTTACGTCCAGGCTAAAAACAAAAGTTTCAGGGGTTTGCGCGCACTGTTGGAGGTGTTTGAGTTTGCGGGGTAGGGGTGGAGTCTACTTGCACATTCATGAATATTCAGTTTACACTCGGCAAACGTTTAGCATTTACATTTAACATTTAGACTTTTGCACATTTAACTAAATGTAAGAAAACATGTTGTGTCATTTAGTTAAATGTGAGAAAACTAGGTATAGGTGCTCCTTTTACATTCGGCACCCCATATACAACATAACCCTCATGAATTTATCTTGTTTTATGTTGTCTTATATTTGTGCTTCTCTTGCTATTACTGAACAAAGGCTCCTTATGTCTGTCCTTTATTTTACTTTGCATAATAAAACACTGTGCTAACATTTATAGCCTCCAAATATCAGTGTGCATCCTGGAGCACAGGCCTCACCTGATGTCACATGCACATAGACGTAACCATGACTCCTCCGGTACAGGTTGGAGGCTTCACACTGGTAGAGGCCATTGACGCCAGCGGTGTTCCTCACAAACTGCAGCGTTGGTCCGACCACAGTGACACCAGACTGAGGCCAGGACTTGTCAGCTCTGAAACACACAAGACAAAGGTTCCTGTAGCACAAACACCTGAAACCAACTTATTAAGATGCTCTTTGTGATCAGACAGCAGCACCGTACCTGCTCCAGGTGAAGCTGGCAGCTGGGTTGGCTTCAGTCATACACTCTAATGAATTATCTGACATTACAGTGACGTTCACTGTCGTGGGTGAAACTGCAAAGAGGAGAGAGAATGAGCTGCTCTGTTGGGTTGTGTCACTAGCTAGAGGCTTGTCTACTAAAGTCAAAGTCAGTTAAACTCATTCAATTCAAAAATGCGACAGTTAGACGTTATTCCTCATCCCTAACAACCATTGAGCCTTTATATGTGTATTGGTGGGGGCATGTGTTGTTAGAAGCGTGGAGTAGTTCCATTCAACCACACAGACGCATAAAATCCACTGCCTTGTAACTTCAGTCAACTTTACTCAGACTGAAGAAAAACAAACACCTAAATTAATGGCAAAACGTTTCCACGGAAAAGGAGAAATCCAGTTGACATGACTCAACCTTCAGATAACGTCACCTGGATGACTGAGAATCTCCACTGATCGTTATTAACTCCAGTGCAGCGTATGACGTCATTATACTCACAGAACACTTGTAACGTGAAGGGCAGGCTCTTTGCTTGTGTCAGCGCCGCGCTGGTGACGACACATCTCACCAAACGCTGGTTGACGTCTCTGGTAGGGACTCCAAGCAGCGAGCTGACCGTGGTGGTGGTTCCGTTATCGTGAAGGGTGGAGGTGGTGGTTGAACGGACCGAGCCCTCCAGAGAACCCATAATCCACTTCACCTCAGCAGGAGGCCGGGAACCAGCCGCCGTACAGGTAGCAAGGGAAGCTTCTTCACCCCCCAACAGAGGGGCGTCGTCCTCCACCGTTACGACTGGAGGGACTACAAGAGGAAGCACACAGGTCAAAGGTCAGTGTGGGACTCCAGCTTTTATCTGTTTACTCCACATACACACATTTATCATACCAAGGAGGTTTACTGTTATATCTGTCCTGAAATTTCCACTGGGAAACAGAGTGAATATGCACGAGTAGCTGCCTTCATCCAGCAACGTGGCGTCTGATAACTGGAGGGTTCCATCGTATTTGGTAAAGTTTCCAATGTTCTTGAACCGATAGTCAGCTGCATTGTAGATGTGTGTTTTATCAGCCAGAATCGTAATGAAATTCACATTTTCTGGCTTCCCCTTAGTCATTCTCTGCCATGAAATCTGTGTGAGCGTCTCTGTGGTGTCAAGGAGGTTGCAGGGTAACGTAGCGCTCTCTCCAAGAACCACCGACACGTTTCCTCCCACCACCCGGACAGCTGAAAGACAAATGGAAAGTCAGGAAACAAACACGGGCAGAAGCACAAGAGGTTTCAGTCTCTGGAGGTTGTGACTGTCACACAGCTATCTGCTAAATCATTAGACATTTGTATGTCTATTATAAAAACTGTGGTAAGGCTGATTTTGAAGGAAATAGAAAAGTGCAATAATACTGGACAGCTGTGTTCACAAACTGGATAAACACGAAGCAAGGGAGGACTCACTTTCCTCGACTCCATCCTGTCTGTCACCATTCAAGGCCTCGGTTTTAAAATCACGTGTGGTTCATTTGTTTGACCTTTGCTTGTATCTACATGTGAGTATTTCTCTCCTACAGCCCATTAGGGACAGTGTAATCCAATCTAACTCTGCCATCGTGCCCGTTTGCTTCTACTAAATGAGGCCTGAAAAAAAAATAAAACCTAAAAGCTGAAATTCTTGAAATGACCCGCTCAGAAAACGTGTCTGAGCAGGTGAGTGGTGATGTAGAATACATTACCTGTCTGAGAATAAAGAGAGCCTTTCACGTGGACCTCACCTGTTTAAGTAAATTAGCTTCTTTGTTGTTTCTTTGTTTTTTAGACAAAGGTCTAACTGCCAGAAACACCTGCTGCCCTGAGAATCTACTGTTGTTCATTTTCACTGCATTAGGTTTTTGTTTTCTTTAAATAATGAACCATGTTTTAAAAACAGACTGCTCCCACTGCTTTACTTTATTTTGACAACATAGGATTTAACATTACTTACAACACAACTTATTATAATGAGATAATTACACTTGTACATTGCTAAACTACAAGCACTGCAATACTTTAATTTATGTTTTACAGTTGTCTGTGATCACATTACAACCATGTCACCAATAAGAGCATCACACATGTGACAGCAGCTGTTGTGGCATGTGGTGAGTTATAGGATAAAAATATTCTGGTTCTGTTCTTAACAGCCTGTTTTTTAGAGTACAAGAGAACCACACATGTAAAGACCTCAGTAATGTACCTGAAAAACAGGTGGTATCAAGACAATGACTGAAATTTTATCCTTCAGATTAACTGTATGAAGCTGTCCACAGCTGCTTCCCTGAAAAGGGTTGATGCTCCTGGCAAGAAGAAACAGGCATCACTGCTTTCATCCTGCTTCTATGATTGAATTACACATGACATAAAAGCTTCAGATGAGGGACGCTTTGTTCCCAGAGTACAGTTCAGCCAGACAGTGTTACAAATGACAATTTATGAAAATGTGAGTGGAGTCACTGAGACATTTCTTAAAAGTGAAATGCAAATGAAAGTTATTTTTTATTAATATATAAAAAAACTATCTTGTTCTATAATTGTTGTGCTCATTGTATGCAGCGTCATATATTTACTTATTTACTGTCTTCTATGGTCCTTATTTCTTCTGTCGTCAAACGACAGGTGTCTAAAAGGTTTAAGGAGTTCTTCACAGTCTTCAATGTAATATACCCTAGTTTATATCTAAATACAATCAAACAACAGCTGCTGCTTTGTTCTTGTAGGTGACACAACGGTCTCAGCTAAATAAAGTGATGATGTAGTAAAGAGTTTTGTCCACGCACCTTCCACGGTCCAGATCAGGTTCAGCAGCAGCAGCAGCAGCAGCAGCAGGAGGAGGTGGAGCATCCCTGGAGAAAATCCACTCATAGCGAAGTCCGTTGGAAATGGTTGTCCTCGTGTGAGGCTCCGTTTCAGACTGCGATCATTCAGGCGTCAAAACGGAGTGCGACCGCACTACGGTTTGCACAGAAAGGTAAGACGTGTGATATGTAGAGATGTCCAACTCGAGACCTCCCACTCGACTCAGCGTCGATCTTTTGAAGCAGAAGTGTCTGTAAGCAGAATCTCGAGCGCGTTCCGAATCACGTGACCAATGAGAGCGAGAGGCGTCGATACGTCACGTGACTGCCGAGCATCTTATCTGTAGTTTGAATGGACGTTTTTTTAATATGCCAGAGCTTTATAAACGTGGCAAGCGGTCCGGAGATGATCTATAAGATGTTAGATGATCTAAAGGATAGACAGGTTTCACATTACGGATATCTGTAATGTATTTATGATAAGTTCACAAATGTAGTTGTTGACTACAACTACATTTTGACAAGTCGCAGTTCCAAAAAAATATCTTTATTAGTCAGACATCAGTGTCGTGCAAACGGCTCTTCTCCAAAGCTGGAGAGGTGTTGGGAAGCTGATTAAAGTCATGTTCTGTGGAAAAAATAAAAGTCTTTGATTTAACTAAATGACAAATATGTCTCCTCAATGTAGTAATAAACAGAGTTGCAGTAGAACCAAATACAGCTCTAATAACATCGAACTATCGAACATATTTACCATATCAAGGCTACTTATACATTATTATCCACAGAGAAACACAATTACTCACCTTTGATTACATATGTTTTATTTGACAATAAACCCTCGCTGATACGTGGTTGTTCAGGATCACAGTCCATGTTTTATTTGACAATAAAACATGGACTGTGATCCAGATCACAGATTATTATTATTATCCAGATTATTTGACAATAAAACATGGACTGTGATCCAGATCACAGTCCATGTTTTATTTGACAATAAAACATGTAAACTGTGATCCTGAACAACCACGTATCAGCGAGGGTTTGATGGTCAGTATGCTTTGATGCAGTTCCAACGCACAACCAGCAGATGTCGATGTTCTGACTGTGTCAAATTGGTGTCGAGCATTGTGTTGATTTCAGCCCAACTGTGTCATAGTTGCTCAGTGATTCATGAGGCTTCGATTTCGCCATCTTTACTGATATGTTGTAGTTAAAACTACACACAATAAGGCTCTCACTTCACAACAACGTGCTCTTTGTTCGGATCTGGGAGATGTTCAGTGGCGACGGACTCGTTAAAGCTGAACTTCCTCTTCCGGTTCTTCCTCTTCTTCTGAGTTTAGCGGCGGCTTGCATCCTAATTGTTGCATTACCGCCACCTATCGATATCTCTACCCCTCATATTCTTTTCTCCAACCCAGTAACATTTAAAAATTTAAACAATGCTATCATTCCACTTCCTGCTCCTCCAACTTCCAGCGCCCTCCTCAAACATATATCTTTGACTCCTGCTTCCCTCATACTCCTCACCATTCCTTCCCTTTTCCTTCTACACTCCATTATAACATGTTCCACTCCCTCCACCTCCCCACAAAACTCATACCTCCCATCCCAACCGTAAAGTGCTGTTCAAATACGCGTGGAGCTGAATCTCTGAAGCATGTTTAAAATAAAAACACAGCTCTTCGTTTTGTTTGACACGCAAAAAATAGATTTTTGACACAGTCACATACATTAAGTGTTGTTTGGAAGCTGTGCAGTTGAAGCAAATTAACACCAACTAAAATTTATTTCTGTACATAAGGATTTTGTAATACATTCATACATTTATCTACAATACAATTTATAAAGATCCCAAAATAAAAAATCAAATGTATTTTTTTTTCACATTTATATTACTGAATTGATAATCAATCAAATTTTTGTAGAAACTGGACTGTTAAAGAGCCTGTCAACGTTTTTTGTTTTTGTTTGCTGTTATTGTAATTCACAGGCATGTGTTCGCTGCTCTTGTGACTCTCATTTCCATTACAGCCCTATGACACTGATTCCATGTGTGTCAGATGTTGTGAATTTTGTACTTTTATTTGTAAGACGTGTGAAGCCTTGTGTCATACTCTGGACTCGTGTTATTTTTTTCTGGTTTCCTTTCCTGTTTTAATTTGTGCTTGTCCAGCTACTGCCGTTTCAGGTCTAGCCTGAGCTTTACATGACTCATGCAGCTGCAGACAATTAACAATCTGTCTTGTATTTAGTCTCCAGTACTCACCTTATACCTCTGCCAGTTTGTTGTGGGTTAGCACCATGTTTCAGCGTTTCTCCTGGTTCTGACCTGTTACCGAACCTTGCCTGTACTCCCATTCTGCCTGAACCCTGTCTATACCGTCGCCTGATCTGATCACCTGTTTGTCTGATTACTGTACCTGCATTCCTGGACCTGTGATTAAAGCCCTTCAATGGTACCTACTTGTCTCAAGTGCTGTGCATGTGGGTCCACCATATTAAGCCTCCTGACACCTTGGTCACGTTGTGTCATATGATCAGATCACGCAGCAGAGCTACAGAAGAAAAACATCAAATCATCCCCACAAAACTTTTTCCTTCAAAGTGTAATACTTTTCTCCAGACACTTTGTCTCATACATATGTTGAATGTTGTGGATTTTGTCAGCAGCAATTTGCAGTTTTCATCAAGTTTGTAATGGTGGTAATAAACGACAAGTTAATTAAATACAAAGAAAACTTGAATTATAGCTATGACTCCAGCTGTAAGCTAAGATAACATAAGCTAAAAATAACACAAAGGTTTAATCATTTCTTTTGGAAAAAACTTTTCAACTGCACACATCATGAAAAAAACTATTGTTTATAGTGAATATATAAAGTGTGCTTTACAAAGGGGCTACTGTGCATTAATAGCTCACTGAGCAAACTCTGGTCTATTGACACAGACGTAGATTAAATGCTTGGTTACAGACAGAAGACGCCACCAACCTCCAACTGCTCATATCAGTGTAGAAACAACAGCCGTTTGAGACAGTTTCTTATCACAAAGGCTCTGAGGAGCCTCAATAAAGAAAAACATGAAGCATGATCTAAAGCACCATAAATGTCTATTGACACGTTGTCTAATGGAAAAACTCAAACAAAGCAGGATTTTTTACACTGTCAGTAAAATCTAGTGGAAACATACAATTAGTTTTCACTGACAGTGTAGATCACTATGATTACAAGTTAATGCATAAACATACTAAATATACCACTCTATTCCCTCCCTCCGCGGGTGGTCTCATCCACTTTCTAAGCTTGGGTCCTCTACCAGAGGCCAGGGAGCTTGAGGGTTCTGTTGTTCTGCTGTTTCTAGGACTGCACTTTTCTGGACTGAGGTGTCAGATGTATTTCCAGGGAGATATAGATATATATACACACACACACATGAAGCACAAGGGTAAAATTGGCAAAGCAAAACAGAACTTATGGGACAACTGGAAAACTGTGCTCAAATACTGACAAAAACCAACAGTTGGACTGTTGCACTATCAACTAATACTGTTATTGTGTTTGTTTGGGAAAGTAGTTCATGAGTAATACAGATTTTACATTTAACATGTGCTTTACGTAGGTGTTTCATCGTCCACTACATGGACAGGCTGCATCCCTGCAGGTGTGCTCTCTTCTCTGCTGGAAAAGAAACTATCAATTAACTTAAATTAAATATGCAGTAAAATATGCAGTATTACTGTATTTTGTACCTTTTACTGATTGACCCTGGATCTATAAAAGAACCATGCAGCAAGACCAAGGGCAAACAGGACGAGCAATGTATATTCATGTATATTGTTATCGGTAAAAATGTTATCGGTTATCGGTACAAATCTTATACCCATTACTGTGCAATAACCCTGCAATGACCTCATACTCACTCTAACTGTACTGTACTGCTTTGTACTGTGCCAACACAAACTGTTCTGTACCTGTATTCTTGCTCTTCTGTACTGCTGTTGTGAGAGGTAATTTCCTCACTGCGGGACTATTAAAGGTTTTCTTATTCTTATTCTTATTCTTATTCTTATAATAGGCTAAATAATACCCAGCAAACCGTGCAGGAGCCTGTATGGAATCAGTCATTACTCACATTGTCCTGTATTTAAGCACCGTTTCAACCATAGCCCAGTGCCAGATTGTCACACAGTGGTAGCAGCCTTTGTCTGCCTGACGACGAGCCTGATTAAACACCTTCATTATCTAAGTCCTGTCTCCGCTGTGCGTGTGGGTCCGCTGCTTTGAACGCCATGACACCTGTAGATCTCATGAATGTAGCTGGTTTTAATGTTGTCTTACATTTACGTTTCACCTGCTATGACTTAACAAGGGGTCCCCATGTCTGTTCTTTACAGACATGAGGTAGGTGTCTGTAAATAAAATACAGTAGGTACAGTTACAGTTAGGATACAGTTTAAAACAATCTAATTCTGCCATCGTGTCAACGTCAGAGCTGAATTCCTTGAAATGCCTGGTGTGAGGAAAAATGTAAAAGAGGGTCAGAAAACGTGTCTGAGCAGCAGAAAGATGAAGAAAACAGTCACTGTCTGAATGAACAGAGCCTTTCATTTGGGTCTTACCTGCTGAGCAACATGTATTTATTTTCTAGCTGAAACGTGTATATGTGTATAGAAAACATGTTAACTTGGTGTGGAAATAGTCAAACTATGTGACATGTGATTTACATTTCCAACGTCACAAAACAATGAAGCCACTCTTACCGACCTGAAATCAGCTTTTTTAAACGCATAATATTCCAAGTAGTCCATCGCCTCTATTTCATATATATGCATATTTCTTCTGTCGTCCAGTATTAGAAGGAGTTCTCCACACCCTTCAGTCTGATATAACCTAGTTTATCTCTAAATACAATCACACAACAGCTACTTTGTTGTTACACGTGTTGCAGCGGTCTAACATAAATAGGGCACATACGATGTTGTACAGAAAGTGTTGTCCACGCACCTTTCACGGTCCAGATCGTGTTTAGCAGGAGCGGGAGCAGGATCCCTAGAGAAAACCTGCTCGTAGCGAAGTCATTCAGTCGTCATTATTTCATCCGTCGTTAACCCAGCTAAAAATGTACTGTGCCCGTATTCTGATTCGTAATAAGACTGGTGTGTTGTAAATTTAGAAAACTACACGCAACAAGTCTGTCGCCTCACAACGGGTCCTGATCGGTGATTACACGTCCCCTTTTATCATTACTTTTAGGGTATTATTGACTGGAGATTCTCAGCCTTCGCCTTCTTCACTATTATCACTAAAGGAGGAGCACGATTGGTTCAGGATATTTGTTGTGTATGGCGCCTGTTTTTCTTTTTCTTCTTCTTTTGTTTTTTATGGCAGCTTGCGTACTACTGTGCATTACCGCCACCTACTGCATCTACTAGTGATGTGATGACGTTCCGTATCGAGGCTTTGGCATTTGAAGCGTGTGGCGATTTGGAGAAAGCATGTGAATTAAACTGACAGCAAAATAAAGAAGAATGCAAACACGTATATTGTATGTTATACTGTATATAGAATAGAATTTTATTTGTCATTGTACAGGTACAAAAAAAATTATAGGTTCACCCAGCAGCAGTTTACAGTAAGACAATGAAAGCGCTATATAAGAAATACTGAACAGATAAAAAGAGAGATAAAATAAGATAAAATAAAATAAAAAAGACACTTTCCAAATCCAACTGTAAGTATTATTGATACTTATCACTACCAATATCAATAAAGTGTGAATATGGAATTTGTGGACTTTTATTAAGTAGTATGGGATATGTGTAATAATGCACATATGTATGTATATTATATGTATGTGTTTGTATGAGTATGTGCACATACCTTGGCACTATTATTGGTATTAGTATTAATCTCCAAGGTGAACCACAGTACAAAAGTTGTTTAGTTATTAATGTGTTAGCCTAAGGTACATCCCTGCTTTTTTTTTTTTTTTTGCTCCGATTGTTTACTTAACAGATTTGCTTGGTTTCAGCAGCTGGTTGCACCCCTTACCCCCCACACACCCTCCCGCATACACACCCTAAAGCAGAAACCTAACCTGTCCACCAACACAGCAACATCACATACATTTTGGATTAGCTAAATAAACCATTAAATAAACCATAAATCAGGAAGAGTGTATATATATTCTATATATACTCTTCTTGTTAAAGCAAAGCTGTCCATCACAATATGGCATTCAGCGTAATATATGCTGCTTGCTAAACTGCTGGACAGAACAAAAAAAAAAAAAAAAAAAAAAAAAAAAAAAAAAACACAGAAGAAAAACGCATCCTTTCAACATTGGAGCCATGGTGAGGTCTGTTCGCACGTTGACACACTGCACTGATGCAGGTTACACCTTCACTCATTGTTCTGTCCTGCAGCACGAGGGTAAACTTGCCAAAGCAAAACAAAAGTACTCAAAAAACAAAAAAGGAGAACTGTACTCAAATAGTCACAGAGAATTAAACTGTTGCGTCATAAACTGATACTGTGTTTGCACTTGGGGAAGTAGTTAATGAGACACTTTGTCTCTGAGTAATGCAGAGTTAGTTTACATTAAACATGAGCTTTACAGCTTCATCTTCTGTAGGGACAGGCTGCATCCATGCAGGAGACTCTTCTCTGCTGGAAAAGAAACCAATTAATTTATATATTTATAAACTTAAATTAAATGTCCAGTATAATATGCAGTATTACTGTATTTTGTACCTTTGTTTGGGCCTGAATATAAAAAAGGTAGTACCATGCAGCAAGACCAATGGCAAAAAAAGGACGAGCAAAAGGCTAAATAATACCCAGCAAACCGTGCAGGAGCCTGTAGGGAATCACACACGTAAGACAAATACACAGGAGGACTAGAGCTGCCAGGACAGAAAGAACGACCTGCGTAGGTCAGAGTCTGAAGCAAAGACAACAGAAAATACCATTAACGTTTTTAGCAGAGACACAGACAAAGCAGGAGTTTTTATTTCAGCCCAGATCAGCTGACATTACTCTGACACAAAACAAACAGGAACCAAAGACAGTTATTATAAACCGAACATATAACTTTACTACTCTATGACACATAATGAGCAGGAACTTATTGTAAACCAAACGTAAAACTTTACATTCTAAGTCTCGATTGATTCATTTTAAATCCTAAGACTGAAAAATGCTCCTCATGTCTGTCCTTTACTTTGCATAATAAAAACACTGTGCTAATAATAATAATAATAGCCTCCAAATATAAGTGTGCATCCTGGAGCACAGGCCTCACCTGATGTCACATGCACATAGAAGTTACCATGACTCCTCCCGTACTGGTTGGAGGCTTCACACTGGTAGAGGCCATTGACGCCAGCGGTGTTCCTCACAAACTGCAGCGTTGGTCCGACCACAGTGACACCAGACTGAGGCCAGGACTTGTCAGCTCTGAAACACACAAGACAAAGGTTCCTGTACCACGAACACCTGAAACCAACTTATTAAGATGCTCTTTGTGATCAGACAGCAGCACCGTACCTGCTCCAGGTGAAGCTGGCAGCTGGGTTGGCTTCAGTCATACACTCAAATGAATTATCTGACCTTTCAGTGATGTTCACTGTCGTGGGTGAAACTGCAAAGAGGAGAGAGAATGAGCTGCTTTGTTGGGTTGTGTCACTAGGTTTGTCTACTAAAGTTAAAGTCAGTTAAACTCATTCAATTAAAAAAATGCAACAGTTAGACGTTCTTCCTCATTCCTAACAACCATTCAGCCTTCTCGTGTTTTAGTGTTGAAATGTTAGAAGCGTGGAGTGGTTCCATTCAACCACACAGACACTTAAAAAAAACACTGTTAAGGTGTTTAGGACCATAAATCAACCAGACATGTAACAATGTGTTGCTGTGAGGCAGAGCACCCCACCCACAGCAAGGTATCAGTAAGCAGCTGTGAAGTCTCAACTACTTGGCTGTTCCTCCACCGTTACAGGGTTGTGGTGTGTGTTAATCTTCTCAGGAATAGATGAAATAGCAGCATGATAAATGGGAGCCAGACTGTGTCTGAGGCCTCCTACTCTGTTGAGGGAGGGTGCTTTAAATTGTACATATTTTATCACTCTTCCCTCAACCCTCTATCAAATCACTTCTCTTCTCGGTCCACTGTGAAACCAAGAAATAAGTAGTTGACAGTTCAGATACTCACGGCCCCCAGCTCTTTGCTCACATAATGAGACAATCATCTACAGGTAGTGGAGGAAACCTCTCTGAAGGATAAATATGTGGCCTTCAGTCAGCTTTACTCAGACTGAAGAAAAACAAACACCTAAATTAATGGCAAAACGTTTCCACGGAAAAGAAGAAATCCAGTTGACACAACTCAACCTTCAGATAACATCACCTGGATGACTGAGAATCTCCACGGATATTAACTCCAGTGCAGCGTACGTAGTGTCACTAACTAGAGGTTTGTCTACTAAAGTCAAAGTCAGTTAATCTCATTCAATTCAAAAAAGTGACCGTTAGACGTTATTCCTTATTCCTAAAAACCATTTAGCCTTTACATGTGTTTTAGTGGAGGCATGTGTTGAAATGTCAGAAGGGTGGAGTGGTTCTATTCAACCACACACTTGAAATCCACTGCCTTGTAATTTAAGTCAACTTTACTCAGACTGAAGAAAAACAAGCACCTGAATCGAGGGTAAAACGTTTCCACGGAAAAGAAGAAATCCAGTTGAAATGATTCAACCTTCACAAAACGTCACCCGGATAATTGAGAATTTCCACCGACTCCAGTGCAGCGTATGACATCATTATACTCACAGAACACTTGTAACGTGAAGGGCAGGCTCTTTGCTTGTGTCAGCGCCGCGCTGGTGACGACACATCTCACCAAACGCTGGTTGACGTCTCTGGTAGGGACTCCAAGCAGCGAGCTGACCGTGGTGGTGGTTCCGTTATCGTGAAGGGTGGAGGTGGTGGTTGAACGGACCGAGCCCTCCAGAGAACCCATAATCCACTTCACCTCAGCAGGAGGCCGGGAACCAGCCGCCGTACAGGTAGCAAGGGAAGCTTCTTCACCCCCCAACAGAGGGGCGTCGTCCTCCACCGTTACGACTGGAGGGACTACAAGAGGAAGCACACAGGTCAAAGGTCAGTGTGGGACTCCAGCTTTTATCTGTTTACTCCACACACACACATTTATCATACCGAGCAGGTTTAGTGTAACATCTGTCCTGAAATTTCCGCTCGGAAACAGAGTGAATATGCACGAGTAGCTGCCTTCATCCAG
This sequence comes from Betta splendens, assembly GCF_900634795.4. Lineage (NCBI taxonomy): Eukaryota > Metazoa > Chordata > Actinopteri > Anabantiformes > Osphronemidae > Betta > Betta splendens. Next base: position 7,202,517 of record NC_040899.1, on the reverse strand, counting down.
CAACGTGGCGTCTGATAACTGGAGGGTTCCATCGTATTTGGTAAAGTTTCCAATGTTCCTGAACCGATAGTCAGCTCCATTGGTGTTGTGTGTTTTATCAGCCATAATCGTAATGAAATTTCCATTTTCTGGCTTCCCCTTAGTCATTCTCTGCCATGAAATCTGTGTGAGCGTCTCTGTGGTGTCAAAGAGGTGGCAGGGTAACGTAGCGCTCTCTCCAAGAACCACCGACACGTTTCCTCCCACCACCCGGACAGCTGAAAGACAAATGGAAAATCAGGAAACAAACACGAGCAGAAGCACAAGAGGTTTCAGTCTCTGGAGGTTGTGACTGTTACAAAACTATCTGCTAAATCAGTAGACATTTGTAAAAGTAATCCAATTTAACGCTGTCATCTTGTCCATTTGATTCCTTTAAATGAGGCCTGAAAACAATACAACTTGAAATGCGTGAAATGACTGGTGTGTGAAAAAGGAGGGTCAGAAAAAAAAAAAAAAAAAAAGTCTGTTCCCACTGCTTTACTTCATTGTGGCAACAAAGGATTTAACATGTCTGGATCTGATACCTGGTTTATTAACCAAAGAACTTACAACACAACTAATTATAATGAGATAATTATTTTTGTACATTGAACTACAACTTATAGCACTGCAATACTTTAAATTACTGTGTTTTAAAGTTGTCTCTGATCACATTACAACCATGTCATCAATAAAAGTATCACACATGTGACAGCAGCTGTTGTTACGAACTCGCCCCGTCGGTTCCGAACCGGCGGGGCTTTGACGGAACCCTGGGCAGGAGAGGAGATGCGGTGGAGAGAGACGGTGACAGCACCCGCTCCAAGCGGGGAGAACTACGGCTCTCACGGAGCCGGGAGGAGAACGCGCTCACACTGAGCGGAGGCTTCAGGCACCACGGCCGACGTGCTTCCAGCACACAGCTCTGTGTAATCCCTCACACAGACACCTGGCCGCAACCGGCAGACCAGGTCGCAGGGAACACAGGAGAGGGGGGAGACCCCAAATGCACGACCCAAACACAGTGACTTAACAGTTAACATAAAGTGGTTTATTTAAATACAACATAAACTCTCTACACAGCAGGACTCAGTCAACACAAAAGGAAGAACTAAAAATCACTGCGATGCAGGTAAACGTGATCATTAACCTAACTCACTATCTCAAACTAAACGCTCCGTACACTACGGGCAAAAATCCTCAACATGAAACATAAGACACTCACAAACCTTACAGGACATCAAATCAAAACGCAGGAACTCCACTACTTACTCTCCTCTCTTTAGACATAACTTGGTGTAGCATCTGGCTACAACCGCGTACACACCAGCAATGTGTGAAACAAAAGACATCCCTTATATACAAACCAAAACAGGTGGGTCAACTAATTACACAGGAAATTAAAACTCAGACCCACAGCAAAAGTCCCAAGAGCGCCTCTAGCGGCGTGGAGGCTGAATGTCACAGCTGTTGTGGTGAGTTATAGGATAAAAATATACTGGTTCAATTTAATCAAACATTCTAAAACAGCCTGTTTCCTTTTTTCTAGAGTAAGAGAAACACACATGTAAAGACCTCAGCATTGTGCTTACTCTGCTTAGTTATTGAAGCAAGCCTGGAGATCGCGCGCTTTGCCTAATCCCTGTCTGTACCATTGCCTTCCATGACACTCTGTGTACAGACCTCTGCCTGTCTGACCAAGAGCCTGCGTTAAACCTCCACAAACGGTATCTGCAGTGATGGGTGGATGAGGCGTCATAAAGCGTTTCCACACACTGCAAAACTGTATTGATACTGTGTCAATGTACAACAATATAATTGAAGTCATTGTATGTGCGTACTGTGCATTCGGGTCCCTCACCTTGATTCCTGACTAACATCAGGTGGTGACCACGAGACTTCATAGACAGTTTCAAGACAATTGCTAAAATCTTATCCTTCATAATTAAGCTTCATCTCGTTGCCACTTTGACCGGAGCTAAACAAAACAAAAATACCGTAGCTGAAATTTGCTTCTTTCTTCCATAACGTCTCTTCCCCTGTATTATTTTCCGTTCAGCGCCGTGTCCAGCTTTCTCGCTTGTTGTGGCGCTTTCAAGGCCGTGAAAAACAAACTTTGTGGCACATTCACTGACCTGACTCCGCCATTTCCAAATCCAAAACAATTTCCTGTGGCAACACAATAAACAAACGTCCTCAGATGCTACAATTTATCAAAATGTGTTTGCAGCAACTAGGACATTTGTTAAAAGGAACTAAGTCAAGTAAAAGTTACCTTTGTTTTAAACTTTCTAGTTTAAAACTAGAAAATAAAATGAAGCTAATCTTATTTTCCAGTTACGGGGGGAAATCCCCTTTACATTCTTTAGCCCAGTTATTCCAAAACACCGATCTTCCCTCGAGCTTCGCCTTTCCACTTTCACAAATCAATGACCTCACTATTTTTCTTTTTCGATTTTAACTTTTTTAAACATAGTTTAATATCTTCTATCGTCTCTGTGGCCTTTATTGCTTCTGTCGTCCAGTACTGAAGCAGTTCTTTGCGACCTTCATTTGATTATAACCTAGTTTATCTCTAAATACAAACAGCTGCTGCTTTGTTGTTTATTGTAGGTGATGCAGCGGTCTGACCTACGTAAAGGACCGATGCCCTCATGTACAAATGTAGTAAAGAAAAGTGTTGTTCACGCACCTTCTACAGTCCAGCTCAGGTTTAGCAGCAACAGGAAGAGCAGGATCCCAGGAAAAAACCGTTTGTGGCAGCTCTTGATTATTCCTTTCATATTAACTTAAATTATTCATTACTTCGTCACTTCTCTCTACTGAATCTTCCACCAGACAGAAATCCCATAAACCCTTTGGATGCTTTCGTGTACCGTTTTAAACACAAGCATCGCTTTGTTTCTGAGTATAGAGCTGCTTACAGTCCATCCATTGTCCCGACAGCTCAAAGTGGAACACAAAAACTAAAACTGTTCTTACAGCCAATTCATGAACGTCTTGAGTTCTTCCTCATTTAGGTGTGGCTGGTAATAGTACATATGGTGGATAATCTTTATTCATCCCACATTCTGGAAATTCCAAATTCCACTGGGGGTGGATCAGTCTGCCACTGAAGCAGCTGCTCAGAGCCTCCACTGTCTGATACAGTGGGAGACTTGTCCATGCTGGACGTCAGCTTGGCCGACATCCTCTCACCCTCCATCTCCACAGAGTCCAGTGGACCACCCAGGACAGAGCAGACCTTCCTCACCAGCTTGTTCAGTCTTTCTCTGTCGTGGTCTGTGCTGCCAGTTGGCATTTGAAGTGTGTTGCGATTTGGAGAAAGCCTGTGAATTAAACTGTCAGCAAAATAAAGAAGTATGCAAACATGTATATTGTATGTTATACTGTATATAGAATAGAAGTTTATTTGTCATTGTACAGGTACAAAAAAATTACAGGTTCACTCAGCAGCAGTTTATAGTAAGAGAATGAAAGCTCTATATAAGAAATACTGAACAGATAAAAAGAGAGATAAAATAAGACAAAATAATATAAAAAAAATAAGTTCTCGCATCTTGAACAGATCCTGTCTGAGCAAAGTAACCTCTGTTGCTATTCTATGGCTATCAGATCTTCTCGACTGAAGATTAATTTGTTGTAGGATGGGGCAAAAAACAAATACAAAAGACAGTAGAAGCATAAAAGGGTAAAGATTTGTGGGGGTCCGTACGCACCGCCATCTTGGACAAACCATACAGTACATCAGAATCAGAATCAGCTTTAATCGCCAAGTTTGCACAGGACAAATAAAATAAAGAAAAAAATAATATAAACTGCAGCTCACTATATCACTTTTGTTATTGCACATAGTCATTGATTCATTGTGTTGAGGGGAGGCGTTTAAACAGTTTATGTTCAGTGTGTGTGGGGTCAGCAGTGATGCTGACAGCCCGTTTCCTGAGTCCCTGAGGTACAGGCGTTCAATAGAAGGAAGCTCAGTCTTGATGATCTTTTCTGCTGATCAGACCACCTTCTGCAGTCTGTGTCTGTCCTGCTTGGTGTCTGAACCAAACCACACAGTGATGGAGAGAACAGACTTGATGATGGCCGTGTAGAGGATGGTCAGCAGCTCCTGAGACAGCTCAGGAAGTACAACCTCTGCTGGGCCTTTTTGCGGGCAGTGTCTTTGTGGGGGGACCATTTCAGGTCCTGTGAGATTGAGAGGAGTCCATGGTAGACACTGTGTTATTGTAGATGGTGAGGGGGGGCAGGCAGTTCTTCCTAAAGTCTACCATCATCTCCACAGTCTTGAGCGTGTTGAGCTCCAGCTGGTTCTGACTGCACCACTGGACCAGCTGCTCCACTTCCTGTCTGTATGCAGACTCATCACCGTCCTGAATGAGCCCAATGACGGTCATGTTGACTGTTCAGCTGTTGGTGTACAGGGAGAAGAGCAGTGGGGAGAGGACACATCCCTGTGGTGCACCGGTGCTGATGGTGCGGGTGCCAGATGTGATGCTGCCCAGCCTCACCTGCTGCCTCCTGTCAGTCAGGAAGCTCCTGATCCACTGGCACGTGGGGTTGGGGACGGTGAGCTGGGTCAGTTTATAGTGGAGTATTACAAGGGGGATGGTATTAAAGGCAGAGCTGAAGTCCACACATATATACATACAGGCATTATGGAAAATATTTATTTGGAAAAGATGAAAATGGAAATGATTATTTACAATGACGTGAGGGTAGTTGGGGCATGGCCAATGATTATGGTTTAGGAGACACATCATTGTTTTTTCTCATTATTTAAAAAGCTTTTCCTCTGTGGCAGGTCTTAGACGATATCTTTTTTTTTTGACATTATTTCTTCTGCTTTGGAATACAGCCGTCACAGGGTTTTGCCACCGCTAACTTACATAAATGGGAATAGATTTACAGTATTTCTGATTCTCCCAGTGTTGGAGCCCACGGCAAAATCTGAACAACTTCCTGAATCAGTTACGCAATACCGCCTGCCATAGGGCTGCAAGGCCTGATACGGAACGTTACAACTCTACAACAAAGTGTAAAGTGTGTGAATAGTTCAGGGTGTAACAACTGGAAGTGGTGGAACGGTGGTGAAATGTCCAGGTGCTGGCACGAAGGCGTGAGAGCTCTTGGCGGCTAATGAGTTGGTGTGTGAATACCGTGTGTTTGCCCAGTCCGGGGCCGCTGCTTTGTCAGCCGCCGGTTTGTCACAGTGACCTTAAGAAGATCTTAAGACCTATGATTTTGCTGCAGAATGCTGCATGTTTTTGTTTGTTGGAGTTTTGTTAAATTGTTTAAAGTTCTAGTGACCACTAATGTAGTTTACATGTGTAACGTGTCTAACTTCAGAAAATTGAGATAATCTCTGCTAGTATAACCTGGTTGACTTTGTATGTGCTATATGTGCTAAGCGCTCCTCTTCTATTATTAAAATCACGTCAGTTAAGGCTGATGGTTGGAAAAAAAAAACGCATCCTTTCAACATTGGAGCCATGGTGAGGTCTGTTCGCACATTAACACACTGCACTGATGCAGGTTACACATTCACTCATTGTTCTGTCCTGCAGCACGAGGGTAAACTTGCCAAAGCAAAACAAAAGTACTCCAAAAACAAAAAGGAAAACTGTACTCAAATAGTCACAGAGAATTAAACTGTTGCGTCATGAACTGATACTGTGTTTGCACTTGGGGAAGTAGTTAATGAGACACTTTGTCTCTGAGTAATGCCGAGTTTACATTAAACATGAGCTTTACAGCTTCACTTTCTTCTGTAGGGACAGGCCGCATCCCTGCAGGTGTGCTCTCTTCTCTGCTGGAAAAGAAACCAATTAATTAATTTATATATTTATAAACTTAAATTAAATGTCCAGTATAATATGCAGTATTACTGTATTTTGTACCTTTGTTTGGGCCTGAATATAAAAAAGGTAGTACCATGCAGCAAGACCAATGGCAATGGCAAAAAAAGGATGAGCAAAAGGCTAAATAATACCCAGCAATCCGTGCAGGAGCCTGTAGGGAATCAGAGCACATGTAAGACAAATACACAGGAGGACTAGAGCTGCCAGGACAGAAAGAACGACCTGCGTAGGTCAGAGTCTGAAGCAAAGACAACAGAAAATACCATTAATGTTTTTAGCACAGACACAGACAAAGCAGGAGTTTTTATTTCAGCCCAGATCAGCTGACATTACTCTGACACAAAACAAACAGGAACCAAAGACAGTTATTATAAACCGAACATATAACTTTACTACTCTATGACACATAATGAGCAGGAACATATTGTAAACCAAACGTAAAACTTTACATTCTAAGTCTCAATTGATTCATTTTAAATCCTAAGACTGATAAATGCTCCTCATGTCTGTCCTTTATTTTACTTTGCATAATAAAACACTGTGCTAATAATAATAGCCTCCAAATATCAGTGTGCATCCTGGAGCACAGGCCTCACCTGATGTCACATGCACATAGACGTAACCATGACTCCTCCCGTACTGGTTGGAGGCTTCACACTGGTAGAGGCCATTGACGCCAGCGGTGTTCCTCACAAACTGCAGCTTTGGTCCGACCACAGTGACACCAGACTGAGGCCAGGACTTGTCAGCTCTGAAACACACAAGACAAAGGTTCCTGTAGCACAAACACCTGAAACCAACTTATTAAGATGCTCTTTGTGATCAGACAGCAGCACCGTACCTGCTCCAGGTGAAGCTGGCAGCTGGGTTGGCTTCAGTCATACACTCTAATGAATTATCTGATCTTTCAGTGACGTTCACTGTCGTGGGTGAAACTGCAAAGAGGAGAGAGAATGAGCTGCTTTTTCGGGTTGTGTCACTAACTAGAGGTTTGTCTACTAAAGTCAAAGTCAGTTAAACTCATTCAATTCAAAAAATGCAACAGTTAAATGTTCTTCCTCATTCCTAACAACCATTCAGCCTTCTCGTGTTTTAGTGTTGAAATGTTAGAAGTGTGGAGTGGTTCCATTCAACCACACAGACACTTAAAAGGTATCACGGAACGGCAGAGAAAGGACCCACATGCACAGCACGGAAACCTCAGACAGGTAGTAGTGTTCAAGGGTTTTAATTCAGTTATCGATATACCAGACGGTCCGGGTCATACACAGGAGATCGCAGTTTTCAGTACAGGTGGAGCAGGCTGATTCAGGTCCGGGGACAGGCAGAGTTTCGGTAACAGGAGAGCAAAGTTTACGGTACCGTTAAGGAGTATGGGGTGCCAAATGTAAAAGGAGCACCTATAACTAATTTTCTCACATTTAACTAAATGACACAACATGTTTTCTCACATTTAGTTAAATGTGCAAAAGTCTAAATGTAAATGTTAAATATAAATGTAAATGTTAAATGTAAATGTTAAATGTAGATGTTAAATGTTAAATGTAAATGTTAAATGTAAATGTTAAATGCTAAATGTTAAATGTAAATGTTAAATGTAAATGTTAAATGTAAATGTTAAATGTAGATGTTAAATGTTAAATGTAAATGTTAAATGTAAATGTTAAATGTAAATGTTAAATGTTAAATGTTAAATGTAAATGTTAAATGTTGGCCGAGTGTAAAACTGAATATTCATGAATGGGCAAGTAGACTCCATCCCTACCCTCAAACAGCGCTGGTCTCAGATCAGAGACGCGAACTCAATCACCTCAAACAGTGCGCGCAAACCCCGCCCACATCTGATCTGGAAAATTTTGTTTTTAGCCTTAACGTAACTTCGGCTAGCTAGTATAGTTAGCCAACTAATTCTCCACCGGCGCCACAGAAATATTCTTTTTAAACCTACTTAACTCCTCATTAATGGTGTTTACGACAGAACAGCAGTTTGAAGCGGAGCCTCAGCCCGCACACCTGCCGTTACAGCCCGTTCAATCTCCCCCAACGGGAGGGAGTCGGAGCTGGCGGCCATGATGGCTTCGACTTCAGGCTTCTCTCCAGTATTTTCGTGCACCGATCCAGAGTCAGATGTGGGCGGAGCTATGCGTACTGTTTGACGTGTTTGAGTTCGCGTCTCTGATCTGAGACCAGCGCTGTTTGAGGGTAGGGATGGAGTCTACTTGCCCATTCATGAATATTCAGTTTTACACTCGGCCAACATTTAACATTTACATTTAACATTTACATTTAACATTTAACATTTACATTTAACATTTAAATATATATTTAACATTTACATTTACATTTATATTTAACATTTACATTTAGACTTTTGCACATTTAACTAAATGTGAGACAACATGTTATGTCATTTAGTTAAATGTGAGAAAACTAGTTATAGGTGCTACTTTTACATTTGGCACCCCATAAAGGAGCAGGCTATCTCGGCGTCAGGCGGTCAGGTCGGTGTCTCTAGAGCTTTTCCAGGCGGCAGTACAGTTCAGAGACAGACGAGAATCGGAAGTCAGGAAACAAAACAGGATCACAGGACATGCAGGCGGGATAACTACGCGCTGGAAGTGATGACTAGCATACATAACGATCTGGCAACTGGCTAAGGGAACTGGTGGTGCTTAAGTATGCAGGTGAGTGATTGCTGATTCTATGCAGGTGCGAGTAATGAGAACCGGAAGTAAAGCGGGAACTGCTGAGGCGTGACGTGAAAGGGAAGTGTTACAAAATAAAACAGGAAACTGAAACCAAAATGCTGGTGACAAACTAAGTCCTTTCAAAACAAAACTAACCTGATGGACAGTAACTGGAAGAGTTACACAATACAACTTAATACAGCCCCGGAGCCTGACAAAAGGTGTTTAAGACCATAAATCAACCAGACATGTTAACAATGTGTTGCTGTGAGGCAGAGCACCCCACCCACAGCAAGGTATCAGTAAGCAACTGTGAAGTCTCAACTACTGTACTTGGCTCTTCCTCCACCGTTACAGGGTTGTGGTGTGTGTTAATCTTCTCGGGAATAGATGAAATCGCAGCATGATAAATGGGAGCCAGACTGTGTCTGAGGCCTCATTCTCTGTTGAGGGAGGGTGCTTTAAATTGTACATATTTTATCACTCTTCCCTCAACCCTCTATCAAATAACTTCTCTTCTTGGTCCACTGTGAAACCAAGAAATAAGTAGTTGAGAGTTCACAGATACTCACGGCCTCTTTGCTCACATAATGAGCCAATCATCTACAGGTAGTGGAGGAAACCTCTCTGAAGGATAAATATGTGGCCTTCATTCAGCTTTACTCAGACTGAAGAAAAACAAACACCTAAATTGATGGCAAAACGTTTCCACGGAAAAGAAGAAATCCAGTTGACATGACTCAAACTTCAGATAACGTCACCTGGATGACTGAGAATCTCCACGGATAGTTATTAACTCCAGTGCAGCCTATGACATTATTGCAGCCTATGATATAATTATACTCACAGAACACTTGTAACGTGAAGGGCAGGCTCTTTGCTTGTGTCAGCGCCGCGCTGGTGACGACACATCTCACCAAACGCTGGTTGACGTCTCTGGTAGGGACTCCAAGCAGCGAGCTGACCATGGTGGTGGTTCCGTTATCGTGAAGGGTGGAGGTGGTGGTTGAACGGACCGAGCCCTCCAGAGAACCCATAATCCACTTCACCTCAGCAGGAGGCCGGGAACCAGCCGCCGTACAGGTAGCAAGGGAAGCTTCTTCACCCCCCAACAGAGGGGTGTCATCCTCCACCGTTACGACTGGAGGGACTACAAGAGGAAGCACACAGGTCAAAGGTCAGTGTGGGACCCCAGCTTTTATCTGTTTACTCCACACACACACATTTATCATACCGAGCAGGTTTACTATTATATCTGTCCTGAAATTGCCGCTGGGAAACAGAGTGAATATGCACGAGTAGCTGCCTTCATCCAGCAACGTGGCGTCTGATAACTGGAGGGTTCCATCGTATTTGGTAAAGTTTCCAATGTTCTTGAACCGATAGTCAGCTCCATTGAAGATGTGTGTTTTGTCAGCCAGAATCGTAATAAATTTATTGATTTGACCTTCGCTTGTATCTACATATGAGTATTTCTCTCCTAAACCGCTTTAGGGACAGTGTAATCCAATCATTCATGAGCCGTGGAAAGACACAACCTGTGAGCTGAAATACTTGAAATGAAAAAATGCAAAGGAGGCTCAGAAACGTGTCTGAGCAAGTGAGTGGTGATGTAGAGTACAGTACCTGTCTGAGAATAAATAGATGATTTGGATGAGGGAGGCTGTTCTCAGTACAGTTCAGCCAGACTGTGTTACAAATGACAATTCATGAAAATGTGAGTGGAACCACTGAGACATTTGTTAAAAGTCAAATGCAAATGAAGGAGTTATTTTTGCTTAATAACAGTAGAAAAAAACTTTATCTTGTTCTATATTTGTTGTTTATGCAGCTCATAGTCATATATTTACTTATTTACTGTCTTCTTTTCTAAGGAAATGCCCTTTACATTTTTTAGACCAAGAAAATCCAACAAACTCCTACAAACCGAGCTTCCTATGACACGTGATCAGAAAACAATGAAACCACTGTTTCTTTCTTTTTCTAAACGTACAATAGTATCTATTGTCCTTATTTCTTCTGTCGTCAAACGACAGGTGTCTAAAAGGTTTAAGGAGTTCTTCACAGCCTTCAATGTAATATACCCTAGTTTATATCTAAATACAATCAAACAACAGCTGCTGCTTTGTTCTTGTAGATGACACAACGGTCTAAGCTAGATAAAGTGATGATGTAGTAAAGTGTGTTGTCCACGCACCTTCCACGGTCCAGCTCAGGTTTAGCAGCAGCAGCAGCAGGAGGAGGAAGAGCCTCCCTGGAGAAAATCCACTCATAGCGAACTCCTTTGGAAATGGTTGTCCTCGTGTGAGGCTCCGTTTCAGACTGTGATCATTCAGCAGTCATTAGTTCATCGGTCGTTGACCCAGCTAAAAAAGCGGAGTGCGACCGCGTTCTACGGTTTTCACAGAAAGGTAAGACGTGTGATATGTTGTAGTTAAAACTACACACAACAAGGCTCTCACTTGTGGTGGAAATTTTCCATAAAGAAGTAGATGAGAGAGTTGTCCTTTTGTGCGATTTATTGAAATAATAAAAAAAATAAAAATAATGGGGAAAGCAAATAAAAAGCATGGATGTTGATCGTGCACATCAACAAACCAAAAACCAGCTGGGGAGATCAGTGCACACACCACGAAGGTGTGTTGCAAAGAGCCCACGATCCTCAAGTTGCTTCTGCCTTTTAGCTTCTCTGTCCGACTAGGGTGGAATGTCTTTCTAACCCAATCAAATTACATGCACCATCTCCTCCCTGTCGCAGTGTGTGTGAAGATTTTTACATTCTCACACCTGCATCGCTGACGTCCAACTATCTGTGAGAAAGGAGCACCAAGTCTCAACAGACAGAGACACAACTCCCCGACCTTGGGTTTGGGAGCTAGAGTTGAGAGTCTATCAGGCAGAGACAACCATTGAACAATCTAGGTGAAATGTCAAATGCATACAGTAAGACAAAACATTTAAGATACAAGATATTAATTGCAGAACACAAGTCATAAATCGTATAATAACTGCATAGAAGTAAGGAAGACACATAGAAATAAGGAAGAGACAATTTTTCCCATAACACTCCCCCCTTTTGATTACACATTAATCAAACCATAAAGGAATAAAAATTGTCAACATCACATTCTGTAATAATAAAAGATCCTTGCAAATGAAACAATAAGGGTAGTAACTCATCAAGATTCAAAATACACCTTCACATAAAATGCAAGTAACTTAGGGACAAAAGGTTGGGAGCTGTTTTTGGTGGGTAGTTATACAAGAATAACTTCTGTATTGGCATGTGAAGAAAATAAGCTCATTATCATATTTGTATCATATTATATTTTTGATCCGATAGCCTAAGACCATCGTCAAAGTCATTAAGTAAATTAGAGTTGGGGTTTTGAACATAGTGCATTGTGTCATCTCATACGAGAGTGTTGCTGAGGTCGCACGCATGATGAGACCTCTAACCAGTGGGATAACGCAAAAACCAAACAAGAGAATCACAGGCATCTCAATTATAAAGGAAACAGCTGTGGACATGAGAACAGATTTCCATTTTCCAGACATTTCGTCTAGCCAATTCCAAGAGAAGGAATCTATACCTGAGTTAGCTGAGATTCTGAAGGCCGTGTAGCGCCTTCGCCACAATACCATTAGAATCAGTGTTATTCAGGATGTAAGTACAACATGCATCTCCAAACATAACACAAACGTCTCTTTTCTCTGCTAACAACATGTCTACGGCCATTCAATTGTAATGTAATAAATACAATTAATGTATGATAGCCATACGTTTCCGGTGGGGTTCTGTATCATATAATCTTAAGATAGATTTCATGCTTTCGGATCTTTAATTGTACATTTGCGTCTAGAATGAATACGAGATTCAGGGATTAAACCAGAATGAGGATGCATATTGCCGCTTGTGTTGTCTTTCATCTGTAGATGAAGGATAGAACTAATTGTAGCAGTGAATAAAGTGATTGTGAGCAAATTAAACACCAAATTAACTTCAGGATATTTAAACTCAGTGTTGTGAATTATGTGAAATTTTCTCATTCAAAAATAGTGTGTAAAGTTACATGGAAACATCATATAATAAAGGCAATAATCCAAGTAACATAAAATGAAGTCGAACACAGCATGGTTACAATTGATGTCTCGTAACAATCTGCTTCTTCCTGTTGAACAGTAGCGTTAGATTGTTTCCAACCTGTGTGTTGAAGTATTGATTGTTCGTTGGGGTTCTTCAGGTTGTGATCAGCTGATCACAGAGACACCTGGGATTCGTTATCACCGCCAGGTTTCCTCCCAATGTCGTCTGAGTCACTGTCACTCCCGTGATGTGAAGAGTCTACACGTCGTCCAGCGTCGGCAACTCAAGGCTGCTCGTGTGTGTGTTTTCTCAGGAGCGTGTGTGTAGATTTATGGTCTGATAGTGTGATTCACCGGCGCAGCTTCAGGCGGCGCTTGGCTCACACCTTTAGCTGAACGGTCAACGCAGCCTCGCCTCAGTGCGTGTGTGAGCACAGCGAGGGTCGTCCTTCTCAATTCTTTTCGTCAGTGGTGGTTTTCTTCGTGGGATGTAGATGTAGGGTCATCTGTCGGATCCGGGACCTTCCTGCAGTAGATGGAGTGGTTTCAAGTCGCTCTCACTGCGATCTTTCAGCCGTGTGGGTCGTCAGAAGGACCTGGAAGGGGCCTCGCCATCGTTTGGAGTCCCAATGCTTCCTCCTGAAGTCATTAACGATCGCCCAGTCTCCTGGTCGGATGGTGTAGTGGTCCTGTCGACTGTTTTTACCTGTTGGTAAATCTGAATTATGGGGAAAAGGTGTTTGGGCGGCACGGCTGCCATCAGGCCGAAACCAGACTCAGTGGCTACAGGTGAAACCATTCGTCAGCCAGAGTCAGCGTTCCTGTGAGGTAGAAAACGTTTAAAGCACAGGGACATGAGGAAGGAAAGGATAGAGAGAGTTGGAGAGAGGGAACAAGGATCAGGAGAGGGAGGGGTTGTTGGGCAGCGACCTTCGCAGCAGCGTCTGCAGCTGCATGTCGGCACAAACAAAGTTGTCTATGATGTTGTGAGTGGGACAGTTACAAACAGCATTAGCTGTAGGCAGCAGGACAGCGTCCAGCAAAGCAGAACCTAGTCATGATGTGAGATAGGTTTGCAATCAGACTTAAAAAGCTTCCTATGCTTCCACAGAGCATCTGTGGAGTCTGTGTAGATGGTAACAGACTCTCCTTCTGCTAGTTTACCAGCTTCAGTCAACACGATCAACTCTGCAGCCTGAGCAGAGTAGTGTCTTAGCAAAGCGCCAGACTTCAAGACGGCCTTTTGATAGTAACGTTCAGCATGTTGAGCAGGTGGTGTTGCATCTAAGCCATCAGGCTGTAGAAAGATGTGATCTATTCCAAAAGAATCCAGTATGAGGACAAAAGAACAGAAGTCGTACAACCTGATTTCTCATCCACTGTTTGAGTGAAAGGTCGCGTAGGGTCAGATCAGGGAGACCCAAAGTAGGAGCCAACTGAAGAGCAAGCATGAGGTCAGTGAACGTTGTTCAGCCTCAGACGTCCACGTGAGACAAGAAGTGGACGATGAAGACGTCTGCATCAGAACCCTGAGTGGGGCCTCAGAGACATTAAAGTTAGGAACGAAAGTCCTACAATAAGAACAAAGACCTAGAAAAGACATAAGCTGTTTATACGTGCACGGTTTAGGCAGGTTTCAAATTGCTTCAACTCTGTTGGGTGAGATGGATTTGCCATCAGCTGTAATTACAATGACCCAGAAAATAACCTTTGTCTGAACAAACTGTAATTTAGACAGGCTCTTTGTGGCCTGTAGCATCCAATGTTTCAGTAGCTTAGTGGTGTCTGCAGTAACACCATCTATGGCTCCAACACCCTATGAGGGTGTTGTTGTTTACATGGTCTGTGGTCAGATTTAGGTGTGATGACCACTGGTTCACATCCTCTGATCAAACCTACATCATGTCTGTGTGTGAGTCACAGGGAAGCAGGGCTTCCTGTAAGGCTGAGTGTTGGGTCAGAGCGTCCTCTGAAATGAAAATAAAAACAAAAGCATGTAATGTGGGTAAATACGTCACATGGGGTCGCAAGTCGTTCACCAGTCTCCACCCCGTTGACATCTGTACGAAAGGACCCACGTCCTGCGTCTGTCTCCATCATGTTTTCACAGAGGGACGTGTGGAACTGTAGAATAAACATCAAAAATCTTTTTGTTCGTTAGTAAGAGAAATCGCAAGCGCAGACCTGTGTTCATCCCAAAAGAGGGAAGTTGAGGTCAGTTTGTTTGTTTGTGTGTGTGAAATCATAACTCTTCAAATTTATCATCAGGACCAGAAGACACATGTGCTGTACAGGACAGGTCAGATGCGTCTCTGGAGGTCGTATCACATGGACGTCCAACTATCTGTGAGAAAGGAGCACCGAGTCTCAACAGACAGAGACACAACTCCCTGACCTTGGGTTTGGGAGCTAGAGTTGAGAGTCTATCAGGCAGAGACAACCATTGAACAATGTAGGTCAAATGTCAAATGCATACAGTAAGACAAAACATAAGATATTAATTGCAGAACATAAGTCATAAATCATATAATAACTGCATAGAAGTAGGGAAGACACATAGAAATAAGGAAGAGACAATTTTTCCCATAACAATATTCAGTCACCACAAAAACCACATCCTTTTACAGTTGGAGCTGTGGTGCTACTGTGGACCTACTGTACTGATGCAGGACATACTGTACACTGACTCATTCCTCTGTCCTGAAGCACAAGGGTAAACTGGCAAAGCAAAACAGAAGTTCTCAAAAAAGGAAAAGGAGAACTGTATTCAAATATTCAGCGACACTTGGACATTTGCACCATAAACTGATGCTGTTTTTGTGTTTGGGGAAGTAGTTCATGAGACACTTCACACAGTCTCGTGACTAAAACAGATTTTACATTTAACATGTGCTTCACGTAGGTGTTTCAGCTTCTTCATCGTCTGTAAGGATAGGCTGCCTCCCTGCATCTGTGCTGTCTCCTCTGCTGGAAAAGAAACTATCAGTTAATTTATATATATAAACTTAAATTAAAATGTGCAGTATAATATGCAGTATTACTGTATTTTGTACCTTTGTTTGGGCCTGAATATAAAAAGGTAGTACCATGCAGCAAGACCAATGGCAAACAGGACGAGCAAAAGGCTAAATAATACCCAGCAAACCGTGCAGGAGCCTGTAGGGAATCAGAGCACATGTAAGACAAATACACAGGAGGACTAGAGCTGCCAGGACAGAAAGAACGACCTGCGTAGGTCAGAGTCTGAAGCAAAGACAACAGAACAGACCATTAATTAATAGTACAGACACAGACAAAGCAGGAGTTTTTATTTCAGCCCACATCAGCTGATATTACTCTATGACACAAAACAAACAGGAATCAAGGACAGTTATTTTATAAACAGAACATAAAACTTTACTATGCTATGACACAAAATAAGCAGGAAATAAAAACACTACAAGTTTTGACTGATTCATTATTTAAAATGCATACAGAGCCAACATGTTTAAAACTGTACAGTTTTCTATGAACAAGCCTGTAAGCTTTGCCTGAGGACTTATTTCAAATGATCCCATGTGTCAATAAGTAAAAACTGTCAGCTCTAACTTCTAAAGTATTGTAACAACTGTTTTAAAGGGTTTTATTCATTCACAGCCAAAAACATGAGACTATTGTTTTATTCTGGTAATTACTACACAACTATGGGGTGCCAAATGTAAAAGGAGCACCTATAACTAGTTTTCTCAAATTTAACTAAATGACACAACATGTTTTCTCACATTTAGTTAAATATGCAAGTCTATATGTAAATGTTAAATCTAAATGTAAATGTTAAATCTAAATGTTAAAGGATTAAACTGAATATTTAAGTGGACTCCACCCCCTATTATCCTAGACCAGTAACGCGGACTCAAACACGTCAAACAGTAGGCATAGCTCCGCCCACATCTGACTCTGGATCGGTGCACGAAAATACTGGAGAGAAGCCTGAAGTCGAAGCCATCATGGCTGCCAGCTCCGACTTAAATGGGCTGTAACGGCAGGTGTGCGGGCTGAGGCTCCGCTTCAAACTGCTGTTCTGTCGTAAACACCATTAATGGGGAGTTAAATAGGTTTAAATAGAATATTTCTGTGGCGCCGGTGGCGAATTAGTTAGCTAACTATACTAGCTAGCCGAAGTTACGTCCAGGCTAAAAACAAAAGTTTCCGGACAGGTTCAAAAGATCAGATGTGGGCGGGGTTTGCGCGCACTGTTGGAGGTGTTTGAGTTTGCGGGGTAGGGGTGGAGTCTACTTGCACATTCATGAATATTCAGTTTACACTCGGCGAACGTTTAGCATTTACATTTAACATTTAGACTTTTGCACATTTAACTAAATGTGAGAAAACATGTTGTGTCATTTAGTTAAATGTGAGAAAACTAGGTATAGGTGCTCCTTTTACATTCGGCACCCCATATACAACATAACCCTCATGAATTTATCTTGTTTTATGTTGTCTTATATTTGTGCTTCTCTTGCTATTACTGAACAAAGGCTCCTTATGTCTGTCCTTTATTTTACTTTGCATAATAAAACACTGTGCTAACATTTATAGCCTCCAAATATAAGTGTGCATCCTGGAGCACAGGCCTCACCTGATGTCACATGCACATAGACGTAACCATGACTCCTCCGGTACAGGTTGGAGGCTTCACACTAGTAGAGGCCATTGACGCCAGCGGTGTTCCTCACAAACTGCAGCGTTGGTCCGACCACAGTGACACCAGACTGAGGCCAGGACTTGTCAGCTCTGAAACACACAAGACAAAGGTTCCTGTAGCACAAACACCTGAAAGCAACTTATTAAGATGCTCTTTGTGATCAGACAGCAGCACCGTACCTGCTCCAGGTGAAGCTGGCAGCTGGGTTGGCTTCAGTCATACACTCTAATGAATTATCTGACATTACAGTGACGTTCACTGTCGTGGGTGAAACTGCAAAGAGGAGAGAGAATGAGCTGCTCTGTTGGGTTGTGTCACTAGCTAGAGGTTTGTTACTAAAGTCAAAGTCAGTTAAACTCATTCAATTCAAAAATGCGACAGTTAGACGTTATTCCTCATCCCTAACAACCATTGAGCCTTTATATGTGTATTGGTGGGGGCATGTGTTGTTAGAAGCGTGGAGTAGTTCCATTCAACCACACAGACGCATAAAATCCACTGCCTTGTAACTTCAGTCAACTTTACTCAGACTGAAGAAAAACAAACACCTAAATTAATGGCAAAACGTTTCCACGGAAAAGGAGAAATCCAGTTGACATGACTCAACCTTCAGATAACGTCACCTGGATGACTGAGAATCTCCACTGATAGTTATTAACTCCAGTGCAGCCTATGACATTATTGCAGCCTATGATATAATTATACTCACAGAACACTTGTAACGTGAAGGGCAGGCTCTTTGCTTGTGTCAGCGCCGCGCTGGTGACGACACATCTCACCAAACGCTGGTTGACGTCTCTGGTAGGGACTCCAAGCAGCGAGCTGACCGTGGTGGTGGTTCCGTTATCGTGAAGGGTGGAGGTGGTGGTTGAACGGACCGAGCCCTCCAGAGAACCCATAATCCACTTCACCTCAGCAGGAGGCCGGGAACCAGCCGCCGTACAGGTAGCAAGGGAAGCTTCTTCACCCCCCAACAGAGGGGCGTCGTCCTCCACCGTTACGACTGGAGGGACTACAAGAGGAAGCACACAGGTCAAAGGTCAGTGTGGGACTCCAGCTTTTATCTGTTTACTCCACATACACACATTTATCATACCAAGGAGGTTTACTGTTATATCTGTCCTGAAATTTCCACTGGGAAACAGAGTGAATATGCACGAGTAGCTGCCTTCATCCAGCAACGTGGCGTCTGATAACTGGAGGGTTCCATCGTATTTGGTAAAGTTTCCAATGTTCTTGAACCGATAGTCAGCTGCACTGAAGATGTGTGTTTTATCAGCCAGAATCGTAATGAAATTCCCATCTACTGGCTTCCCCTTAGTCATCTTCTGCCATGAAATCTGGCTGAGGGTGTCTGTGGTGTCAAAGAGGATGCAGGGTAACGTAGCGCTCTCTCCAAGAACCACCGACACGTTTCCTCCCACCACCCGGACAGCTGAAAGACAAATGGAAAGTCAGGAAACAAACACGAGCAGAAGCACAAGAGGTTTCAGTCTCTGGAGGTTGTGACTGTCACACAGCTATCTGCTAAATCATTAGACATTTGTATGTCTATTATAAAAACTGTGGTAAGGCTGATTTTGAAGGAAATAGAAAAGTGCAATAATACTGGACAGCTGTGTTCACAAACTGGATAAACACGAAGCAAGGGAGGACTCACTTTCCTCGACTCCATCCTGTCTGTCACCACTCAAGGCCTCGGTTTTAAAATCACGTGTGGTTCATTTGTTTGACCTTTGCTTGTATCTACATGTGAGTATTTCTCTCCTACAGCCCATTAGGGACAGTGTAATCCAATCTAACTCTGCCATCGTGCCCGTTTGCTTCTACTAAATGAGGCCTGAAAAAAAAATAAAACCTAAAAGCTGAAATTCTTGAAATGACCCGCTCAGAAAACGTGTCTGAGCAGGTGAGTGGTGATGTAGAATACATTACCTGTCTGAGAATAAAGAGAGCCTTTCACGTGGACCTCACCTGTTTAAGTAAATTAGCTTCTTTGTTGTTTCTTTGTTTTTTAGACAAAGGTCTAACTGCCAGAAACACCTGCTGCCCTGAGAATCTACTGTTGTTCATTTTCACTGCATTAGGTTTTTGTTTTCTTTAAATAATGAACCATGTTTTAAAAACAGACTGCTCCCACTGCTTTACTTTATTTTGACAACATAGGATTTAACATTACTTACAACACAACTTATTATAATGAGATAATTACACTTGTACATTGCTAAACTACAAGCACTGCAATACTTTAATTTATGTTTTACAGTTGTCTGTGATCACATTACAACCATGTCACCAATAAGAGCATCACACATGTGACAGCAGCTGTTGTGGCATGTGGTGAGTTATAGGATAAAAATATTCTGGTTCTGTTCTTAACAGCCTGTTTTTTAGAGTACAAGAGAACCACACATGTAAAGACCTCAGTAATGTACCTGAAAAACAGGTGGTATCAAGACAATGACTGAAATTTTATCCTTCAGATTAACTGTATGAAGCTGTCCACAGCTGCTTCCCTGAAAAGGGTTGATGCTCCTAGCAAGAAGAAACAGGCATCACTGCTTTCATCCTGCTTCTATGATTGAATTACACATGACATAAAAGCTTCAGATGAGGGACGCTTTGTTCCCAGAGTACAGTTCAGCCAGACAGTGTTACAAATGACAATTTATGAAAATGTGAGTGGAGTCACTGAGACATTTCTTAAAAGTGAAATGCAAATGAAAGTTATTTTTTATTAATATATAAAAAAACTATCTTGTTCTATAATTGTTGTGCTCATTGTATGCAGCGTCATATATTTACTTATTTACTGTCTTCTATGGTCCTTATTTCTTCTGTCGTCAAACGACAGGTGTCTAAAAGGTTTAAGGAGTTCTTCACAGCCTTCAATGTAATATACCATAGTTTATATCTAAATACAATCAAACAACAGCTGCTGCTTTGTTCTTGTAGGTGACACAACGGTCTAAGATAAATAAAGTGCCGATGTAGTAAAGAGTTTTGTCCACGCACCTTCCACGGTCCAGATCAGGTTCAGCAGCAGCAGCAGCAGCAGCAGGAGGAGGAGGAAGAGCCTCCCTGGAGAAAATCCACTCATAGCGAAGTCCGTTGGAAATGGTTGTCCTCGTGTGAGGCTCCGTTTCAGACTGCGATCATTCAGGCGTCAAAACGGAGTGCGACCGCACTACGGTTTGCACAGAAAGGTAAGACGTGTGATATGTAGAGATGTCCAACTCGAGACCTCCCACTCGACTCAGCGTCGATCTTTTGAAGCAGAAGTGTCTGTAAGCAGAATCTCGAGCGCGTTCCGAATCACGTGACCAATGAGAGCGAGAGGCGTCGATACGTCACGTGACTGCCGAGCATCTTATCTGTAGTTTGAATGGACGTTTTTTTAATATGCCAGAGCTTTATAAACGTGGCAAGCGGTCCGGAGATGATCTATAAGATGTTAGATGATCTAAAGGATAGACAGGTTTCACATTACGGATATCTGTAATGTATTTATGATAAGTTCACAAATGTAGTTGTTGACTACAACTACATTTTGACAAGTCGCAGTTCCAAAAAAATATCTTTATTAGTCAGACATCAGTGTCGTGCAAACGGCTCTTCTCCAAAGCTGGAGAGGTGTTGGGAAGCTGATTAAAGTCATGTTCTGTGAAAAAATAAAAGTCTTTGATTTAACTAAATGACAAATATGTCTCCTCAATGTAGTAATAAACAGAGTTGCAGTAGAACCAAATACAGCTCTAATAACATCGAACTATCGAACATATTTACCATATCAAGGCTACTTATACATTATTATCCACAGAGAAACACAATTACTCACCTTTGATTACATGTTTTATTTGACAATAAACCCTCGCTGATACGTGGTTGTTCAGGATCACAGTCCATGTTTTATTTGACAATAAAACATGGACTGTGATCCAGATCACAGATTATTATTATTATCCAGATTATTTGACAATAAAACATGGACTGTGATCCAGATCACAGTCCATGTTTTATTTGACAATAAAACATGTAAACTGTGATCCTGAACAACCACGTATCAGCGAGGGTTTGATGGTCAGTATGCTTTGATGCAGTTCCAACGCACAACCAGCAGATGTCGATGTTCTGACTGTGTCAAATTGGTGTCGAGCATTGTGTTGATTTCAGCCCAACTGTGTCATAGTTGCTCAGTGATTCATGAGGCTTCGATTTCGCCATCTTTACTGATATGTTGTAGTTAAAACTACACACAATAAGGCTCTCACTTCACAACAACGTGCTCTTTGTTCGGATCTGGGAGATGTTCAGTGGCGACGGACTCGTTAAAGCTGAACTTCCTCTTCCGGTTCTTCTTCTTCTTCTGAGTTTAGCGGCGGCTTGCATCCTAATTGTTGCATTACCGCCACCTATCGATATCTCTACCCCTCATATTCTTTTCTCCAACCCAGTAACATTTAAAAATTTAAACAATGCTATCATTCCACTTCCTGCTCCTCCAACTTCCAGCACCCTCCTCAAACATATATCTTTGACTCCTGCTTCCCTCATACTCCTCACCATTCCTTCCCTTTTCCTTCTACACTCCATTATAACATGTTCCACTCCCTCCACCTCCCCACAAAACTCATACCTCCCATCCCAACCGTAAAGTGCTGTTCAAATACGCGTGGAGCTGAATCTCTGAAGCATGTTTAAAATAAAAACACAGCTCTTTGTTTTGTTTGACACGCAAAAAATAGATTTTTGACACAGTCACATACATTAAGTGTTGTTTGGAAGCTGTGCAGTTGAAGCAAATTAACACCAACTAAAATTTATTTCTGTACATAAGGATTTTGTAATACATTCATACATTTATCTACAATACAATTTATAAAGATCCCAAAATAAAAAATCACATGTATTTTTTTTCACATTTATATTACTGAATTGATAATCAATTCCCATTTTTGTAGAAACTGGACTGTTAAAGAGCCTGTCAACGTTTTTTGTTTTTGTTTGCTGTTATTGTAATTCACAGGCGTGTGTTCGCTGGTCTTGTGACTCTCATTTCCATTACAGCCCTATGACACTGATTCCATGTGTGTCAGATGTTGTGAATTTTGTACTTTTATTTGTAAAACGTGTGAAGCCTTGTGTCATACTCTGGACTCGTGTTATTTTTTTCTGGTTCCCTTTCCTGTTTTAATTTGTGCTTGTCCAGCTACTGCCGTTTCAGGTCTAGCCTGAGCTTTACATGACTCATGCAGCTGCAGACAATTAACAATCTGTCTTGTATTTAGTCTCCAGTACTCACCTTATACCTCTGCCAGTTTGTTGTGGGTTAGCACCATGTTTCAGCGTTTCTCCTGGTTCTGACCTGTTACCGAACCTTGCCTGTACTCCCATTCTGCCTGAACCCTGTCTGTACCATCGCCTGATCTGATCACCTGTTTGTCTGATTACTGTACCTGCATTCCTGAACTTGTGATTAAAGCCCTTCAATGGTACCTACTTGTCTCAAGTGCTGTGCATGTGGGTTCGCCATATTAAGTCACCTGACACCTTGGTCACATTGTGTCATATGATCAGATCACGCAGCAGAGCTACAGAAGAAAAACATCAAATCATCCCCACAAAACGTTTTCCTTCAAAGTGTAATACTTTTCTCCAGACACTTTGTGTCATACATATGTTGAATGTTGTGGATTTTGTCAGCAGCAATTTGCAGTTTTCATCAAGTTTGTAATGGTGGTAATAAACATGAGAAGTTAATTAAATACAAAGAAAACTTGAATTATAGCTATGACTCCAGCTGTAAGCTAAGATAACATAAGCTAAAAATAACACAAAGGTTTAATCATTTCTTTTGGAAAAAACTTTTCAACTGCACACATCATGAAAAAACTATTGTTTATAGTGAATATATAAAGTGTGCTTTACAAAGGGGCTACTGTGCATTAATAGCTCACTGAGCAAACTCTGGTCTATTGACACAGACGTAGATTAAATGCTTGGTTACAGACAGAAGACGCCACCAACCTCCAACTGCTCATATCAGTGTAGAAACAACAGCCGTTTGAGACAGTTTCTTATCACAAAGGCTCTGAGGAGCCTCAATAAAGAAAAACATGAAGCATGAACTAAAGCACCATAAATGTCTATTGACACGTTGTCTAATGGAAAAACTCAAACAAAGCAGGATTTTTTACACGGTCAGTAAAATCTAGTGGAAACATACAATTAGTTTTCACTGACAGTGTAGATCACTATGATTACAAGTTAATGCATAAACATACTAAATATACCACTCTATTCTCACCCTCCGTGGGTGGTCTCATCCACTTTCTAAGCTTGGGTCCTCTACCAGAGGCCAGGGAGCTTGAGGGTTCTGTTGTTCTGCTGTTCCTAGGACTGCACTTTTCTGGACTGAGGTGTCGGATGTATTTCCAGGGAGATATAGATATATATACACACACACACACGAAGCACAAGGGTAAAATTGGCAAAGCAAAACAGAACTTATGGGAGAACTGGAAAACTGTGCTCAAATACTGACAAAAACCAACAGTTGGACTGTTGCACTATCAACTAATACTGTTATTGTGTTTGTTTGGGAAAGTAGTTCATGAACAATACAGATTTTACATTTAACATTTACCCAGCAAACCGTGCAGGAGCCTGTAGGGAATCAGTCATTACTCACATTGTCCTGTATTTAAGCACCGTTTCAACCATAGCCCAGTGCCAGATTGTCACACAGTGGTAGCAGCCTTTGTCTGCCTGACGACAAGCCTGATTAAACACCTGTAGATCTCATGAATGTAGCTGGTTTTAATGTTGTCTTACATTTATGTTTCACCTGCTATGACTTAACAAGGGCTCCTCATGTCTGTTCTTTACAGACATGAGGTAGGTGTCTGTAAATAAAATACAGTAGGTACAGTTACAGTTAGGATACAGTTTAAAACAATCTAATTCTGCCATCGTGTCAACGTCAGAGCTGAATTCCTTGAAATGCCTGGTGTGAGGAAAAATGTAAAAGAGGGGCAGAAAACGTGTCTGAGCAGCAGAAAGATGAAGAATACAGTCACTGTCTGAATGAACAGAGCCTTTCATATGGGTCTTACCTGCTGAGCAACATTTATTTATTTTCTAGCTGAAACGTGTATGTGTATAGAAAACATGTTAACTTGGTGTGGAAATAGTCAAACTATGTGACATGTGATTTACATTTCCAACTTCACAAAACAATGAAGCCACTCTTACCGACCTGAAATCAGCTTTTTTAAACGCATAATATTCCAAGTAGTCCATCGCCTCTATTTCATATATATGCATATTTCTTCTGTCGTCCAGTATTAGAAGGAGTTCTCCACACCCTTCAGTCTGATATAACCTAGTTTATCTCTAAATACAATCACACAACAGCTACTTTGTTGTAACACGTGTTGCAGCGGTCTAACATAAATAGGGCACATACGATGTTGTACAGAAAGTGTTGTCCACGCACCTTTCACGGTCCAGATCGCGTCATTCAGTCGTCATTATTTCATCCGTCGTTAACCCAGCTGAAAATGGACTGCGCCCGTATTCTGATTCGTAATACGACTGGTCTGTTGTAAATTTAGAAAACTACACGCAAGAAGACTGTCGCCTCACAACGGGTCCTGATCGGTGATTACACGTCCTCTTTTATCATTACTTTTAGGGTATTATTGACTGGAGATTCTCAGCCTTCGCCTTCTTCACCATTATCACTAAAGGAGGAGCACGATTGGTTCAGGTTATTTTTTGTGTGTGGCGCCTTTTTCTTCTTCTCCTCCTTCTCCTTCTTCTTCTTTTGTTTTTTTTATGGCAGCTTGCGTACTAGCGTGCGTACTCACCGCCACCTACTGTATCTACTAAGCAGAAGAAATAATGTCAAAAGAGGAAAAACTGACGTTTTTAAATAATGAAAAAAACAACCCCCTCACCTCATTGTAAATAATAATTTCCATTTTCATAATTTCTAAATAATCATTTTCCATAATGCCAGTTTGTGTGTGTGTGTGTGTGTGTGTGTGTGTGTGTGTGTGTGTGTGTGTGTGTATTTGTATATACAGTATAACATACAATATACATGTTTTGCATACTTATTTTGCTCACAGCTTAATTTACAGTCTTTCTGCAAAATGCCACACGCTTCAAATTGATGCCAACTGATATTGCGTCCAGTAGATGTCCTACTAGAGCAAATAAAGATTCAAGAAGCTTTGCGCTGAAGTGAACCTATTGGATGAAAGGCTTCAATGCTTCATAAAGCTTCATCTCCCCATCACTAGTATCTACACATCTACTCTCTTTCCTAACTTTACAACAAAAAAAAAACCCAATAATAATAATTTCTCTTAGAAACCTAAAAACAGCTCTATACCCCATGTCACTTGCTTTAAAATTTAATATTATATTCAAATCTAACTTTGCTTTTTTTACTCTTAAGAACTCTATCAACCTTTCCCTTTGAACACTATACGTTGGGCAATAGATTATCACATATCACACTATCCTGTTTCATGCGTTTAAGTATCTTCTTTGTACTATCAAGACTTGTATGTCCCAATCTCATTCTGTTCATCAAATCATCCCTCCTCCTATTCCCACTACATCCTATTACTGTTCCAACTTTCCTTTGTATGTTGTATATGCTCTTCCCTTACTTCCTCTATCCCTTTATTCTTGCCACTTTTTTTGTTCTTTCTCTTTTATTATACCATATTTCAATATCAACACTGCTTTCTTGGCCTGTTTGTCCGCTTGTCCATTTCCCTCTATTCCTATATGTGTTGGTATCCATACAAACATCACTTCCACCCCTGTCCTCCTTATTCTATGCACTGTGTTTAAGATTTCCACCACCACATCCTATCTAGCTTCCGATTCCATTTGTTTAATACTTATCAGTGAGATACCTGAGTCTGAACCTATTCCACCCTTTGTGCCCTACATACCTCTACCCACTTAAGTGCATCTAATATTACCACTAATTCCACTGTAAACATCAATAACTCACTAATTCTTTGTCTTTGCTCTACCTTAACCTCTGTTACCACAAAATCCCTACTTGCCCACCTGTTGTTGATGCATCTGTGTATATTTTTATATACCCTCTATACTTTAACCCAATGTATTCTTCCACCTTATGTGCACCAACTCCTTCCTCTCCTTTTCTTTCTAGCAGACTCAGATTCACCTCTACATCTTCTATTACACCTGGTGGAACTAGGGGTAATAAAAGTGGCATCGTTGGGCTTACCTCCTTACATTTCTCCAATTACCCACCCAAAACTCCAGATTTCCTCTGTTCTGGTCTTCTCCTGACATTGCTTTAACACTACCTTTGTTGGATGACTTTCCCTGTGTCCTTTTTAAATTGGCCCAATAATTGATTGCCAACTGCTGTCTCCTCTCTCCTAATGGCATTCTTATTTATTCCACCTGTAATGCTGATACTGGTGTGGTCTTACACTGCTCCACAGCATAACCTTAGAGCCTGATATCTCCTGCCCTTCCTGTGTATACCTCCAACTGTGACAGCAATCAAAGTGTGCAAAAAATTTTTTTGAATCTTGAATTCTATCTAATTCCTTAAGTAATGTTATACTACCTGATCCATATATAATAGTTCCATAATCCAGCACTGATCTAATCAATCCATTATATATTGTGTGGCACCTCTTAATTATTCCTTTCATATTAACTTTAGTTATTCATTACTTGGATGCTTTCGTGTAACGTTTTGAACACAAGCACCGTTTTATTTCTGAGTGTAGAGCTGCTTACAGTCCATCCATTGTCCCGACAGCTCAAATACTGGAACACAAAATCTAAAACTGTTCAGCCAATTCATGAAATTGCTCTGAGTTCTTCCTCATTGAAGGTGTGGCTGATTTATCCCACAGTCTGGAAATTCAATTGCCAGAGCAGCCACAAGAAAAGAGCAAGATAAACATTTGGGAAAACGGAAATGTGCAAAAATCTTGTGTAGAATTAAAAAGGACGTAAGACAGAATGTACAACTCACACATGCAGTACTGGACTTAATTTTGAGCAGAATTTAAAATAAACATGTACAGTAACAGATCTACCTCACACACAGGGTGCAGTAAGCAAAGTGTCCAGCAGAGTGCAGTTGAGTCTGTTGAGTTGTACGGTTTAACAGCAGTGGGTATAAAGGACCTGTGGTACCGCTCCTTCCTACACTGGGGGTGGATCAGTCTGCCACTGAAGGAGCTGCTCAGAGCCTCCACTGTCTGATGCAGTGAGAGACTTGTCCATGCTGGACGTCAGCTTGGCCGACATCCTCTCACCCTCCACCACCACAGAGTCCAGTGGACCGACCAGGACAGAGCAGACCTTCCTCACCAGCTTGTTCAGTCTTTCTCTGTCGTGGTCTGTGCTGCCAGTTGGCATTTGAAGTGTGTGGCGATTTGGAGAAAGCATGTGAATTAAACTGTCAGCAAAATAAAGAAGTATGCAAACACGTATATTGTATGTTACACTGTATATAGAACTTTATTTGTCATTGTACAGGTACAAAAAAATTACAGGTTCACTCAGCAGCAGTTTATAGTACGAGAATGAAAGCTCTATAAGAAATACTGAACAGATAAAAAGAGAGATAAAATAAGAAATAAGTACTCGCATCTTGAACAGATCCTGTCTGATCAAACAATAAGTAACCTCTGTTGCTGTTCTATGGCTATCAGATCTTCTCGACTGTAGGTTAATCTGTTGTAGGATGGGGCAAAAACAAATGCAAAAGACAGTAGAAGCATAAAAGGGTAAAGATTTGTGGAGAACGTCGAGCCGCTGTGTCCGTACGCACCGCCATCTTGGACAAACCATACATCAGAATCAGAATCCGCTTTAATCGCCAAGTTTGCACAGGACAAATAAAATAAAGAATAAAATAATATAAACTGCAGCTCACTATCACTTTTGTTATTGCACATTAACATCACTTTTGTTATTGCACATTTATGTCTGTGTCTGTGAAGAGTCATTGATTCATTGTGTTGAGGGGAGGCGTTTAAACAGTTTATGTTCAGTGTGTGTGGGGTCAGCAGTGATGCTGACAGCCCGCTTCCTGAGTCTGGCCCGGTACAGGTGTTCAATAGAAGGAAGCTCAGTCCTGATGATCTTTTCTGCTGATCGGACCACCCGCTGCAGTCTGTGTCTGTCCTGCTTAGTGTCTGAACCAAACCACACAGTGATGGAGAGGACAGACTGGATGATGGCTGTGTAGAAGATGGTCAGCAGCTCCTGGGGCTCTGCTGGGCCTTTTTGCGGGTAGTGTCTTTGTGGGGGGACCACTTCAGGTCCTGTGAGTGACCTGAATGAGTCCACGGTAGACACTGTGTTGTGGATGGTGAGGGGGGGCTTGGTTAAGATCAGAGTTTTAATATTCACGTTCAAGCAGGCAGAGGTCATAAACGTTGTGGCAGCAAACAGGATCCGACAAGGAGCAGGCGAAGGCAAGGTCAAAATACAGGCAATGGTCAGACTTACAGCACTGGATTGTCGGAGGCTGAATCAGTGGCAAGGCATGGTCAATCACGAAAGGCAAGAGTACAAAGAATGCTGGAATGCTAGTCAGGAAAACAACGTAGACAATCTGGCAACTGGGCAAGGCAAGAACTGGTGCTTAAGTGCTGAGTGAACTGATTACTGATGAAACACAGGTGAGGTTAACAAGGACCGGAAGTGAAGCTGGGTTAACTGGATGTGAACTAAACAGGAAGTAGTAACAAAATAAAACCAGACAAGACTAAAAAACGTAACTAAGAAATGTAACTAAGAAACATGAATTATGACAGATAATCTCTGTCAGTAACCTGGTTGGCTTGGTATGTGCTATATGCTATATGCTATATTGTACTGTGCCAACACATACTGTTCTGTACCTGTATTCTCGCTCATCTGTACTGCTGTTGTGAGACGTAATTTCCCCACTGCGGGACTATTAAAGGTTTTCTTATTCTTATGTGCTACACGCTCTTCTTCCATAATGAACAGTTAATGCTGATGCTTGTAAAACAAAGAAACGCATCCTGGTGCGTGGTGAGGTCTGTTTGCACATTGACCCAATACACTGATGCACATATATACATTCACTCATTGTTCTGTTCTGCAGCACGAGGGTAAACTTGCAAAATAAAAACCAAAAGTACTCAGAGTTTACACATGAGCTTCACAGCTTTATTTTCTTCTGTAGGGACAGGCTGCATCCCTGCAGGTGTGCTCTCTTCTCTGCTGAAAAAGAAACCAATTAATTAATATATATAAACTTAAATTAAATGTGCAGTAAAATATGCAGTATTTCTGCATTTTGTACCTTTTACTGATGGATCCCTGGACCCTGGATTTATAAAAGAACCATGCAGCAAGACCAATGGCAAAGAGGACGAGCAAAAGGCTAAATAATACCCAGCAAACCGTGCAGGAGCCTGTAGGGAATCAGAGCACATGTAAGACCAATACACAGGAGGACTAGAGCTGCCAGGACAGAAAGAACGACCTGCGTAGGTCAGAGTCTGAAGCAAAGGCAACAGAAAAGACCATTATTGAACATTTTTAGCAGAGACACAGACAGAGCAGGACTTTTTATTTCAGCCCAGATCAGCTGACATTACTCTATGACACAAAACAAACAGGAACCAAAGACAGTTATTATAAACCGAACATAACTTTACTACTCTATGACACATAATGAGCAGGAACTTATTGTAAACCAAACGTAAAACTTTACATTCTAAGTCTCGATTGATTCATTTTAAATCCTAAGACTGAAAAATGCTCCTCATGTCTGTCATTTACTTTGCATAATAAAACACTGTGCTAATAATAATAGCCTCCAAATATAAGTGTGCATCTTGGAGCACAGGCCTCACCTGATGTCACATGCACATAGAGGTAACCATGACTCCTCCCGTACTGGTTGGAGGCTTCACACTGGTAGAGGCCATTGACGCCAGCGGTGTTCCTCACAAACTGCAGCGTTGGTCCGACCACAGTGACACCAGACTGAGGCCAGGACTTGTCAGCTCTGAAACACACGAGACAAAGGTTCCTGTAGCACAAACACCTGAAACCAACTTATTAAGATGCTCTTTGTGATCAGACAGCAGCACCGTACCTGCTCCAGGTGAAGCTGGCAGCTGGGTTTGCTTCAGTCATACACTCTAATGAATTATCTGATCTTTCAGTGACGTTCACTGTCGTGGGTGAAACTGTAAAGAGGAGAGAGAATGAGCTGCTCTGTTGGGTTGTGTCACTAACTAGAGCTTTGTCTACTAAAGTCAAAGTCAGTTAAACTCATTCAATTCAAAAATGCAACAGTTAGACGTTATTCCTCATTCGTAACAACCATTGAGCCTTTACATGTGTTTTGATGGGGGCATGTGTTGTTAGAAGCGTGGAGTAGTTCCATTCAACCACACAGATGCATAAAATCCACTGCCTTGTAACTTCAGCCAACTTTACTCAGACTGAAGAAAAACAAACACCTAAATTGATGGCAAAACGATTCCACGGAAAAGAAAAAATCCAGTTGACATGACTCAACCTTCAGATAACATCACCTGGATGACTGAGAATCTCCACGGATAGTTATTAACTCCAGTGCAGCGTTTGACATCATTATACTCACAGAACACTTGTAACGTGAAGGGCAGGCTCTTTGCTTGTGTCAGCGCCGCGCTGGTGACGACACATCTCACCAAACGCTGGTTGACGTCTCTGGTAGGGACTCCAAGCAGCGAGCTGACCGTGGTGGTGGTTCCGTTATCGTGAAGGGTGGAGGTGGTGGTTGAACGGACCGAGCCCTCCAGAGAACCCATAATCCACTTCACCTCAGCAGGAGGCCGGGAACCAGCCGCCGTACAGGTAGCAAGGGAAGCTTCTTCACCCCCCAACAGAGGGGCGTCGTCCTCCACCGTTACGACTGGAGGGACTACAAGAGGAAGCACACAGGTCAAAGGTCAGTGTGGGACTCCAGCTTTTATCTGTTTACTCCACACACACACTTATCATACCCAGCAGGTTTAGTGTAACATCTGTCCTGAAATTTCCGCTGGGAAACAGAGTGAATATGCACGAGTAGCTGCCTTCATCCAGCAACGTGGCGTCTGATAACAGGAGGGTTCCATCGTATTTGGTAAAGTTTCCAATGTTCTTGAACCGATAGTCAACTGCATTAAAGATGCGTGTTTTATCAGCCAGAATCGTAATGAATTTGCCATTAACTGGGTTCCCCTTAGTCATCTTCTGCCATGAAATCTGGATGAGTGTGTCTGTGGTGTCAAAGAGGTTGCAGGGTAACGTAGCGCTCTCTCCAAGAACCACAGACACGTTTCCTCCCACCACCCGGACAGCTGAAAGACAAATGGAAAGTCAGGAAACAAACACGAGCAGAAGCACAAGAGGTTTCAGTCTCTGGAGGTTGTGACTGTCACACAGCTATCTGCTAAATCATTAGACATTTGTGTGTCTACTATAAGAACTGTGGTAAGGCTGATTTTGAAGGAAATAGAAAACTGCAATAATACTAGACAGCTGTGTTCCCAAACTGGATAGACACGAAGCAAGGGAGGACTCAATGTGCCTGACTCCATCCTGTCTGTCACCACTCAAGGCCTCGCTTTTAAAATCACAAGTCTGGTTCATTTAATGATTTGACCTTCGCTTGTATCTACATGTGAGTATTTCTCTCCTACAGCCCATTAGGGACAGTGTAAT
Organism: Betta splendens; assembly: GCF_900634795.4. NCBI lineage: Eukaryota > Metazoa > Chordata > Actinopteri > Anabantiformes > Osphronemidae > Betta > Betta splendens. The sequence continues at coordinate 7,170,409 of NC_040899.1, read as the reverse complement.
CCAATCATTCATGAGGCTTGGAAAGATACAACCTGTGAGCTGAAAAACTGCAAAGAAGGTTCAGAAACATGTCTGAGCAGATGAGTGGTGATGTAGAGTACAGTACCTGTGTGAGAATAAATAGAGCATTCATGTGGACCTCACCTGTTTAAGGAAATTAACTTCAAAATAAGAAGAAACAGACATCACTGCTTCTATAAATGATTCAATTACACATGACATGGTAAAATGTGAAGCTTTGGATGAGAGAGGCTGTTCTCAGTACAGTTTAGCCAGACTGTGTTACAAATGACAATGTATGAAAATGTGAGTGGAACCACTGAGACATTTGTTAAAAGTCAAATGCAAATGAAAGAGTTATTTTTGCTCAATAATAGCAAAAAAAACCTTTATCTTGTTCTAAAATTGTTGTTTATGCAGCTCATAGTCATATTTACTTCTTTTCTAAGGAAATCCGCTTAACATTTTTTAGACCAAAACATCCAACCATCCCTACAAACTGATCTTCATGTGACACGTGATTCACTTTTACAACCTCACAAAACAACAAAACCACCGTTTCTTTCTTAACAAGAACCTTTTCTAAATGTAAAACATTATGTATTGTCTCTGTGGCCCTTATTGCTTCTGTCGCCCATTAAAACGGCAGGGGTCTAAAGGTTAAAGGAGTTCTTCACAGTCTTCAATGTAATATACCCTAGTTTATATCTAAATACAATCAAACAACAGCTGCTGCTTTGTTCTTGTAGGTGACACAACGGTCTAAGATAAATAAAGTCCACGCACCTTCCACGGTCCAGCTCAGGTTTAGCAGCAGCAGCAGCAGGAGGAGGAAGAGCCTCCCTGGAGAAAATCCACTCATAGCGAAGTCCGTTGGAAATGATTGCCCTCGTGTGAGGCTCCATTTCAGACTGCGATCATTCAGCCGTCATTAGTTCATCGGTCGTTGACCCAGCTGAAAGAGCGGAGTGCGACCGCATTCTACGGTTTGCACAGAAAGGTGAGATGTGTGATATGTTGTAGTTAAAACTACACACAATAAGGCTCTCACTTCACAACAACGTGCTCTTTGTTCGGATCTGGGAGATTTTCAGTGGACTCGTTGAAGCTAAACTTTCTCTTTCGCTTCACGTCACCGCCAGGTTTTTATCAATATACGGGGGAGAGGCAGTGTGTTTGCGGGATTTGTGGTGTGTCTAGGTGGCGATTTTGTTTAATTGAAAGTGACATATGTCATATGACATATGTCATATGGGAACACTTCGAATTGATTGCAGTCAATCAGGTAGAATGCATTTTTTTTATTATACATTATATAGAGAGAGAGATGAGTGTGTATGAAGGATACAGTGTTGTTTCACATTAGGATTTACTAACTACAAATAAAAAACTAAATAAATAATATTATGGTATGTGAGCGTATATGGGGTGCCAAATGTAAAAGTAGAACCTATAACTAGTTTTCTCACATTTAACTAAATGACACAACATGTTTTCTCACATTTAGTTAAATGTGCAAAAGTCTAAATGTAAATGTTAAATATAAATGTAAATGTTAAATATAAATGTAAATGTTAAATGTTAAATCTAAATGTTAAATGTTAAATATAAATGTTAAATGTAAATGTTAAATGTTAAATCTAAATGTTAAATGTTAAATATAAATGTTAAATGTTAAATGTTAAATGTAAATGTTAAATGTTAAATGTAAATGTTAAATGTTAAATCTAAATGTTAAATGTTAAATGTAAATGTTAAATGTTAAATGTAAATGTTAAATGTTGGCCGAGTGTAAAACTCGCGCTGGTCTCAAATCAGAGACGCGAACTTAAACACGTCAAACAGTACGCATAGCTCCGCCCACATCTGACTCTGGATCGGTGCACGAAAATACTGGAGAGAAGCTTGAAGTCGAAGCCATCATGGCCGCCAGCTCCGACTCCCTCCTGTTGGGGGAGATTGAACGGGCTGTAACGGCAGGTGTGCGGGCTGAGGCTCCGCTTCAAACTGCCGTTCTGTCGTAAACACCATTAAGGAGAAGTCAAGTAGGTTTAAAAAGAATATTTCTGTGGCGCCGGTGGAGAATTAGTTGGCTAACTATACTAGCTAGCCGAAGTTACGTCCAGGCTAAAAACAAAAGTTTCCAGATCAGATGTGGGCGGGGTTTGCGCGCACTGTTTGAGGTGATTGAGTTCGCGTCTCTGATCTGAGACCAGCGCTGTTTGAGGGTAGGGATGGAGTCTACTTGCCCATTCATGAATATTCAGTTTTACGCTCGGCCAACATTTAACATTTACATTTAACATTTAACATTTACATTTAACATTTAACATTTACATTTAACATTTAGCATTTAACATTTACATTTAACATTTAACATTTACATTTAACATTTAGCATTTAACATTTACATTTAACATTTACATTTAACATTTAACATTTACATTTAACATTTAACATTTACATTTAACATTTACATTTAACATTTAACATTTACATTTAACATTTACATTTAGACTTTTGCACATTTAACTAAATGTGAGAAAACATGTTGTGTCATTTAGTTAAATGTGAGAAAACTAGTTATAAGTGCTCCTTTTACATTTGGCACCCCATAAGCGTAAGCTATTCATTAGTGTTTGTCATTTTGCTGCTTAAACAAATCCTCACTTATTGTGTTTGTGTTCTGCATTCACTTTTTCAGTGAGAGGATTCTTTGGTTGGTGGTTCTTCTTTGTTTTATGAATCAGCAGGATGTTGATGAGATGGGACACAAATTTTGTTTTATTCCACTTTACATAATTTATAATAATAGACTATTCAACTACGACTAACTGCCTTCAAAATAATGTGCATGGACAAGACACATTCATACCTTTTACTGATATTTAAAAGTGTCCTTCTGTTGTAGCAACCTCAGAGCCCACCCACACCAGCAGCAACTGGTTGATGCTGCTTTGGTGAATGATTGTAAACTCCTCTGAAGGATGACAGACTGTCATCCTTCAGTGTCTGAGCCTCCGTCATCAGAAGCAGACGTCACATCCTGTTACCTTCATTACTACAATGTGCATCTCCTATGTCACCACTGGGGGGCAGTATGTTTCCTGGACTCAGTCTGTTGGTTGGAAAAAAATCCTCCTGGGTGGAACATTTTACAAGCAGGAAACATTTGCTCATTTATGGGAGTGAGTTTGGGGCCAAACATAACTCTATTCCACCATTGGAATATATTAGCCACCTACATATATTTTAGCTGTTTCGCATGGTTGTTATAACTTTTGTACCAAATTCTACACAGCTCTCATAGTTTCACACTCTAACTATAATTTAAATGATATAAACATGGCCAGAACAACCTCACCACGTGACCGGGCCTTTTGTGGCCAATTGCTGTATGTGGAGGGTTTTTATAGCAACAAGCCAACAGAAGTTACCACAGACTCTGGGCTTTCAACAACTGGGCATGTCTTAACGGATTAGAGAAAAGTCTTCAGAATTAAGATGAAAACGTTCTGCTTTTCACCCAAAAGGCTGCTCATCTCTGCAGATGGAGCCTGCAGACGTCGACCTTCGTTTTAAACCATCTGGATAAACACTAGTCTCAGTGTGTGGAATGTGTTTTTCCAACCAGCTCACTCCTGTTTATGTGTTTCCAACCCAGCTGCAGACACTTAGAGCTCACTCACTCATCGTCTTACTTTATCTGCTCGTTTCCCACAAAGAACGCATACATTCTGGAGCCCATAGGTGATGGATGAAGACACAGACAATCCCCGAAATGCAAACTCTGCTTAAGAAGGCGTCTGAAGCTGTTCAGGCAGAACACACCATGTCACTGTAACGGTACTAACTACCTGCTGCAGATCCCCATATAAAAAATCCATCCATCCATCCATTTTTCAAGCCGCTTATTCCCACATGCGGGGTCGCGGGGGTGCTGGAGCCTAACCCAGCTGGCTATGGGCGAGAGGCAGGGTACACCCTGGACGGGTCGCCAGTCCATCGCAGGGCAACACATAGACAGACAACCGTTCACACACACACTCACACCTACGGGCAATGGAGAGAGTCCAATCAACCTAATGCACGTCTTTGGACTGTGGGAGGAAGCCAGAGAACCCGCACAAGCACGAGGAGAACGTGCAAACTCCACACAGAAGGTCACCAGGGCTGCCTCCGGGAATCGAACCCTAACCTTCTTGCTGTGAGGCGACAGTGCTACCCACCGCACCAAATAAAAAATCACATGTCTTAATTTATTTTTATATTTTTTTCTCATTCATATTACTGACTGATCATCAATTGAATGGATGTTTCCGATTGTTGTAGAAACTGGACTGTTAAAGAGTCTGTTAACGTTTTTTTTTGTTTGCTGTTATTGTGACTCTCATTTCCATCACAGGCCTTGTGACACTGATTCCATGTGTGTCAGATGTTGTGAATTTTGTACTTTAATACACTGGGAGACACTGTAGCGTTTGACTAATTAGGAGGAAGCCTTGTGTCATACTCTGGACTCGTGTTATTTTTTCTGGTTCCTTTTCCTGTTTTATTTTGTGCTTGTCCAGCTACTGCCGCTCCAGGTCTAGCCTGAGCTTTACTTCCGGTCACATGACTCATGCAGATGCAGACAATTAACAATCTGTCTTTGCACAGTCTACACCTTGGGTCTTGTCTGGTGTGGTAGATCTGGGCCTCTATGGCTCTGGTGCTCAGGGCCTGCTCCTGTGCAGCCAGGATGAGTGCCTCTGTGCTGTCCTTCAGCCCAGCCCTTTCAAGCCATTGGTAGGATTTGTTGAGATCAGCCACTTCAGTTATGTTCCGGTGGTACATCCCGTGTAAGGGCTTGTCCTCCCATGATGGTCCCTCTTCCAGCATCTCATCCTCTGTTCTCCACTGCCTGAGACATTCACTCAGCACGTCATCTGTCGGGGCCTTATCCTTGATGTACTTATGGATCTTGGATGTTTCATCCCGGATAGTGGCTCTCACGCTCACTAGTCCTCGTCCTCCTTCCTTGCGGCTAGCGTACAGTCTCAGGGTGCTGGATTTGGGGGGGAACCCTCCATGCATGGTAAGGAGCTTTCGTGTCTTAACATCTGTGGTCTGTATCTCTTCCTTTGGCCACCTTATTATTCCCGCAGGGTATCTGATCACTGGCAGGGCGTAGCTGTTTATTGCCTGGGATTTGTTCTTGCCATTGAGCTGGCTTCTTAGAACTTGCCTTACTCGTTGGAGGTATTTGGCTGTTGCCGCATTCCTTGTTGCCTGTTCAAGGTTGCCGTTCGCCTGTGGTATTCCAAGGTACTTGTAACTGTCCTCAATGTCTGCTATTGTTCCTTCTGGGAGTGAGACCCCTTCTGTGTGGATTACCTTGCCTCTCTTTGTCACCATCCTCCCACATTTATCGAGCCCGAATGACATCCCGATGTCCGAGCTGTAGATCCTGGTGGTGTGGATCAGTGAGTCGATGTCTCGCTCACTCTTGGCGTACAGCTTGATGTCATTCATGTAGAGGAGGTGACTTATGGTGTCCCCGTTCCGGAGTCGGTATCCATAGCCAGTCTTGTTTATTATTTGGCTGAGGGGGTTCAGACCTATGCAGAACAGCAGTGGGGACAGTGCATCTCCTTGGTATATGCCACATTTGATGGATACTTGGGCAAGTGGCTTCCCATTGGCTTCAAGGGTGGTTCTCCACAACCTCATCGAGTTTGCAATGAAGGCCTTTAGAGTTCTGTTGATGTTGTACAGCTCCAAGCATTCAGTGATCCATGTGTGTGGCATTGAGTCATAGGCTTTCTTGTAGTCGATCCAGGCTGTGCACAGATTCGTGTGTCGCACTCTGCAGTCTTGGGCGACTGTTCTGTCTACCAGGAGTTGGTGTTTGACTCCTCTGGTATCCTTACCAATGCCCTTCTGTGCTTCGCTCATGTATTGACTCATGTGCCCACTTATCTTAGCTGCGATGATGCCTGACATGAGCTTCCATGTTGTGGAGAGACAGGTTATTGGCCGGTAGTTGGATGGGACTGTACCCTTTGAGGGATCCTTCATTATCAGGATTGTTCGCCCTTCGGTTAGGCCATTCAGGGTGAGTCCCATCCTGGTTCATTTGTGCTGCCAGGCGCTCATGGATTGCAGTGAGCTTCTTTAGCCAGTAGGCGTGGATCATGTCAGGGCCAGGTGCTGTCCAGTTTTTCATACCTGAGACTCTTTGTTGGATGTCTGCCACTGTGATAGTCACTGGATTCTGTTCAGGGAGGTTGCTGTGATCTTCCCTCAGATCCACCAGCCACTGTGCATCGCTGTTGTGTGATGCCTCCCTCTCCCATATCCCTTACTGTTCAGTTTCCAGCCTTGGTGGGTCTGCTCTGTTGTTATTACCCTGCCATTGAGAGTACACTTTCGCAGGTTGTGTTGTGAACAGCCGGTTGATTCGTCTGGCTTCGTTGTCTCTGGTGTATCTCTTTAGGCGGCTGGCTACAAGCCTTTGCTTGGCAGTTTCGAGTGCTTCAGGTATGGTCATCTGTCTGTACCTCTTGGGCATCGGTCTTTTCATTGCACCTCTCTGGGCCTCTGTCATTTGGCTCACTTCCCTCCGAGCTGCCTTGATTTTTGCCTCCAACCTTCGTTTCCATGGTGGGTATTGTTTCTCATGGTTCCCATGGTTGCTCTTATACCTCTAGGATCACTAATCACTGATGCTGAAGCGTATATCAGCTCATTGGTTTCTGTGATTGTTGTGGTAGGGATCGCTCTCAATGCTGCATTCATATCTTCCATGAGACTTTCTGATGGTACTTCACGTAGCCGTTGTAGTTGTCTTCGGGGTTGCCTGTTCAATCTCGCCATGATCTTATCTTTCAGGTCAGTCCCTGCCTCGCTTCCGGTTGGGGAGATGGTGAAACCTCCCCTCTGACCTGGCGTCTTGGGTCCTCCTTGCCGTAGCATTTGTGTTGTATCTCGTCAATCTCAAGTTGTGATAGCAGTTGCCGTTTGTGGATGTTGGAACACTGAGCTACTAGTTGCTTTGCCGTCAGTCTTGAATGTGGTTTTCTCCGTTCCCATTCACCGCACATTCTTTGCATGTTGCTTGAGTAGTAGCACTCCAACAGAGCCTTGTTCTTGCATCTCAGCCATTTCTTTCTTGTTCCAGTAGCCCACTTCTCGCCAAGATGCTCTGGGTTCCCAACACCTGACGCGGTAACTCATATGATATGTGGTAGGCGGTAGCTTGAAGGGTCTTGCCCACACTGGATGCTTATTCACCCTAACGGGGGATTCGAACCGGGAACCCCCCGCATGCAAGTCCTGCGCCTTTACCGATTGAGCTATCCAGCGAGCTATATGTGTGTGTGTGTGTATATAAACACACATATATACACTTTGTCAGTCTGAAACTCTAACCTAGCAAAGAACAATTAAAGTAAAAAAGATTAAATCAAATGATATTTTCAGTCAAAAAGTTAATGCAGAAACATACTAAATATACCACTGTATTCTCACCCTCCGCGGGTGGTCTCATCCACTTTCTAAGCTTGGGTCCTCTACCAGAGGCCAGGGAGCTTGAGGGTTCTGTTGTTCTGCTGTTTCTAGGACTGCACTTTTCTGGACTGAGGTGCCGGATGTATTTCCAGGGAGATATAGATATATATACACACACACACACATGAAGCACAAGGGTAAAATTGGCAAAGCAAAACAGAACTTATGGGAGAACTGGAAAACTGTGCTCAAATACTGACAAAAACCGACAGTTGGACTGTTGCACCATCAACTAATACAGTTTTCGTGTTTGTTTGGGAAAGTAGTTCATGAGTAATACAGATTTTACATTTAACATGTGCTTTACGTAGGTGTTTCATCGTCCACTACATGGACAGGCTGCATCCCTGCAGGTGTGCTCTCTTCTCTGCTGGAAAAGAAACTATCAATTAACTTAAATTAAATGTGCAGTAAAATATGCAGTATTTCTGTATTTTGTACCTTTTACTGATTGACCCTGGATCTATAAAAGAACCATGCAGCAAGACCAATGGCAAACAGGACGAGCAATAGGCTAAATAATACCCAGCAAACCGTGCAGGAGCCTGTATGGAATCAGTCATTACTCACATAGTCCTGTATTTAAGCACCGTTTCAACCATAGCCCAGTGCCAGATTGTCACACAGTGGTAGCAGCCTTTGTCTGCCTGACCATGAGCCTGATTAAACACTTCATTATCTAAGTCCTGTCTCCGCTGTGCGTGTGGGTCCGCTGCCTTGAACGCCATGACACCTGTAGATCTCATGAATGTAGCTGGTTTTAATGTTGTCTTACATTTATGTTTCACCTGCTATGACTTAACAAGGGCTCCTCATGTCTGTTCTTTACAGACATGAGGTAGGTGTCTGTAAATAAAATACAGTAGGTACAGTTACAGTTAGGATACAGTTTAAAACAATCTAATTCTGCCATCGTGTCAATGTCAGAGCTGAATTCCTTGAAATGCCTGGTGTTAGGAAAAATGTAAAGGAGGGTCAGAAAACGTGTCTGAGCAGCAGAAAGACGAAGAATACAGTCACTGTCTGAATGAACAGAGCCTTTCATTTGGGTCTTACCTGCTGAGCAACATTTATTTATTTTCTAGCTGAAACGTGTATATGTGTATAGAAAACATGTTAACTTGGTGTGGAAATAGTCAAACTATGTGACATGTGATTTACATTTCCAACTTCACAAAACAATGAAGCCACTCTTACCGACCTGACATCAGCTTTTTTAAACGCATAATATTCCAAGTAGTCCATCGCCTCTATTTCATATATATGCATATTTCTTCTGTCGTCCAGTATTAGAAGGAGTTCTCCACACCCTTCAGTCTGATATAACCTAGTTTATCTCTAAATACAATCACACAACAGCTACTTTGTTGTTACACGTGTTGCAGCGGTCTAACATAAATAGGGCACATACGATGTTGTACAGAAAGTGTTGTCCACGCACCTTTCACGGTCCAGATCGTGTTTAGCAGGAGCGGGAGCAGGATCCCTAGAGAAAACCTGCTCGTAGCGAAGTCATTCAGTCGTCATTATTTCATCCGTCGTTAACCCAGCTAAAAATGTACTGTGCCCGTATTCTGATTCGTAATAAGACTGGTGTGTTGTAAATTTAGAAAACTACACGCAACAAGTCTGTCGCCTCACAACGGGTCCTGATCGGTGATTACACGTCCCCTTTTATCATTACTTTTAGGGTATTATTGACTGGAGATTCTCAGCCTTCGCCTTCTTCACTATTATCACTAAAGGAGGAGCACGATTGGTTCAGGATATTTGTTGTGTATGGCGCCTGTTTTTCCTTTTTCTTCTTCTTCTTGTTTTTTATGGCAGCTTGCCTACCACTGTGCATTACCGCCACCTACTGTATCTACTAGTGATGTGATGACGTTCCGTATCGAGGCTTTGGCATTTGAAGCGTGTGGCGATTTGGAGAAAGCATGTGAATTAAACTGACAGCAAAATAAAGAAGAATGCAAACACGTATATTGTATGTTATACTGTATATAGAATAGAATTTTATTTGTCATTGTACAGGTACAAAAAAATTATAGGTTCACCCAGCAGCAGTTTACAGTAAGACAATGAAAGCGCTATATAAGAAATACTGAACAGATAAAAAGAGAGATAAAATAAGATAAAATAAAATAAAAAAGACACTTTCCAAATCCAACTGTAAGTATTATTGATACTTATCACTACCAATATCAATAAAGTGTGAATATGGAATTTGTGGACTTTTATTAAGTAGTATGGGATATGTGTAATAATGCACATATGTATGTATATTATATGTATGTGTTTGTATGAGTATGTGCACATACCTTGGCACTATTATTGGTATTAGTATTAATCTCCAAGGTGAACCACAGTACAAAAGTTGTTTAGTTATTAATGTGTTAGCCTAAGGTACATCCCTGCTTTTTTTTTTTTTTTTTGCTCCGATTGTTTACTTAACAGATTTGCTTGGTTTCAGCAGCTGGTTGCACCCCTTACCCCCCACACACCCTCCCGCATACACACCCTAAAGCAGAAACCTAACCTGTCCACCAACACAGCAACATCACATACATTTTGGATTAGCTAAATAAACCATTAAATAAACCATAAATCAGGAAGAGTGTATATATATATATTCTATATATACTCTTCTTGTTAAAGCAAAGCTGTCCATCACAATATGGCATTCAGCGTAATATATGCTGCTTGCTAAACTGCTGGACAGAACAAAAAAAAAAAAAAAAAAAAAAAAAAAAACACAGAAGAAAAACGCATCCTTTCAACATTGGAGCCATGGTGAGGTCTGTTCGCACGTTGACACACTGCACTGATGCAGGTTACACCTTCACTCATTGTTCTGTCCTGCAGCACGAGGGTAAACTTGCCAAAGCAAAACAAAAGTACTCAAAAAACAAAAAAGGAGAACTGTACTCAAATAGTCACAGAGAATTAAACTGTTGCGTCATAAACTGATACTGTGTTTGCACTTGGGGAAGTAGTTAATGAGACACTTTGTCTCTGAGTAATGCAGAGTTAGTTTACATTAAACATGAGCTTTACAGCTTCATCTTCTGTAGGGACAGGCTGCATCCATGCAGGAGACTCTTCTCTGCTGGAAAAGAAACCAATTAATTTATATATTTATAAACTTAAATTAAATGTCCAGTATAATATGCAGTATTACTGTATTTTGTACCTTTGTTTGGGCCTGAATATAAAAAAGGTAGTACCATGCAGCAAGACCAATGGCAAAAAAAGGACGAGCAAAAGGCTAAATAATACCCAGCAAACCGTGCAGGAGCCTGTAGGGAATCACACACGTAAGACAAATACACAGGAGGACTAGAGCTGCCAGGACAGAAAGAACGACCTGCGTAGGTCAGAGTCTGAAGCAAAGACAACAGAAAATACCATTAACGTTTTTAGCAGAGACACAGACAAAGCAGGAGTTTTTATTTCAGCCCAGATCAGCTGACATTACTCTGACACAAAACAAACAGGAACCAAAGACAGTTATTATAAACCGAACATATAACTTTACTACTCTATGACACATAATGAGCAGGAACTTATTGTAAACCAAACGTAAAACTTTACATTCTAAGTCTCGATTGATTCATTTTAAATCCTAAGACTGAAAAATGCTCCTCATGTCTGTCCTTTACTTTGCATAATAAAAACACTGTGCTAATAATAATAATAATAGCCTCCAAATATAAGTGTGCATCCTGGAGCACAGGCCTCACCTGATGTCACATGCACATAGAAGTTACCATGACTCCTCCCGTACTGGTTGGAGGCTTCACACTGGTAGAGGCCATTGACGCCAGCGGTGTTCCTCACAAACTGCAGCGTTGGTCCAACCACAGTGACACCAGACTGAGGCCAGGACTTGTCAGCTCTGAAACACACAAGACAAAGGTTCCTGTACCACGAACACCTGAAACCAACTTATTAAGATGCTCTTTGTGATCAGACAGCAGCACCGTACCTGCTCCAGGTGAAGCTGGCAGCTGGGTTGGCTTCAGTCATACACTCAAATGAATTATCTGACCTTTCAGTGACGTTCACTGTCGTGGGTGAAACTGCAAAGAGGAGAGAGAATGAGCTGCTTTGTTGGGTTGTGTCACTAGGTTTGTCTACTAAAGTTAAAGTCAGTTAAACTCATTCAATTAAAAAAATGCAACAGTTAGACGTTCTTCCTCATTCCTAACAACCATTCAGCCTTCTCGTGTTTTAGTGTTGAAATGTTAGAAGCGTGGAGTGGTTCCATTCAACCACACAGACACTTAAAAAAAACACTGTTAAGGTGTTTAGGACCATAAATCAACCAGACATGTAACAATGTGTTGCTGTGAGGCAGAGCACCCCACCCACAGCAAGGTATCAGTAAGCAGCTGTGAAGTCTCAACTACTTGGCTGTTCCTCCACCGTTACAGGGTTGTGGTGTGTGTTAATCTTCTCAGGAATAGATGAAATAGCAGCATGATAAATGGGAGCCAGACTGTGTCTGAGGCCTCCTACTCTGTTGAGGGAGGGTGCTTTAAATTGTACATATTTTATCACTCTTCCCTCAACCCTCTATCAAATCACTTCTCTTCTCGGTCCACTGTGAAACCAAGAAATAAGTAGTTGACAGTTCAGATACTCACGGCCCCCAGCTCTTTGCTCACATAATGAGACAATCATCTACAGGTAGTGGAGGAAACCTCTCTGAAGGATAAATATGTGGCCTTCAGTCAGCTTTACTCAGACTGAAGAAAAACAAACACCTAAATTAATGGCAAAACGTTTCCACGGAAAAGAAGAAATCCAGTTGACACAACTCAACCTTCAGATAACATCACCTGGATGACTGAGAATCTCCACGGATATTAACTCCAGTGCAGCGTACGTAGTGTCACTAACTAGAGGTTTGTCTACTAAAGTCAAAGTCAGTTAATCTCATTCAATTCAAAAAAGTGACCGTTAGACGTTATTCCTTATTCCTAAAAACCATTTAGCCTTTACATGTGTTTTAGTGGAGGCATGTGTTGAAATGTCAGAAGGGTGGAGTGGTTCTATTCAACCACACACTTGAAATCCACTGCCTTGTAATTTAAGTCAACTTTACTCAGACTGAAGAAAAACAAGCACCTGAATCGAGGGTAAAACGTTTCCACGGAAAAGAAGAAATCCAGTTGAAATGATTCAACCTTCACAAAACGTCACCCGGATAATTGAGAATTTCCACCGACTCCAGTGCAGCGTATGACATCATTATACTCACAGAACACTTGTAACGTGAAGGGCAGGCTCTTTGCTTGTGTCAGCGCCGCGCTGGTGACGACACATCTCACCAAACGCTGGTTGACGTCTCTGGTAGGGACTCCAAGCAGCGAGCTGACCGTGGTGGTGGTTCCGTTATCGTGAAGGGTGGAGGTGGTGGTTGAACGGACCGAGCCCTCCAGAGAACCCATAATCCACTTCACCTCAGCAGGAGGCCGGGAACCAGCCGCCGTACAGGTAGCAAGGGAAGCTTCTTCACCCCCCAACAGAGGGGCGTCGTCCTCCACCGTTACGACTGGAGGGACTACAAGAGGAAGCACACAGGTCAAAGGTCAGTGTGGGACTCCAGCTTTTATCTGTTTACTCCACACACACACATTTATCATACCGAGCAGGTTTAGTGTAACATCTGTCCTGAAATTTCCGCTGGGAAACAGAGTGAATATGCACGAGTAGCTGCCTTCATCCAGCAACGTGGCGTCTGATAACTGGAGGGTTCCATCGTATTTGGTAAAGTTTCCAATGTTCCTGAACCGATAGTCAGCTCCATTGGTGTTGTGTGTTTTATCAGCCATAATCGTAATGAAATTTCCATTTTCTGGCTTCCCCTTAGTCATTCTCTGCCATGAAATCTGTGTGAGCGTCTCTGTGGTGTCAAGGAGGTTGCAGGGTAACGTAGCGCTCTCTCCAAGAACCACCGACACGTTTCCTCCCACCACCCGGACAGCTGAAAGACAAATGGAAAGTCAGGAAACAAACACGAGCAGAAGCACAAGAGGTTTCAGTCTCTGGAGGTTGTGACTGTTACAAAACTATCTGCTAAATCAGTAGACATTTGTAAAAGTAATCCAATTTAACGCTGTCATCTTGTCCATTTGATTCCTTTAAATGAGGCCTGAAAACAATACAACTTGAAATGCGTGAAATGACTGGTGTGTGAAAAAGGAGGGTCAGAAAAAAAAAAAAAAAAAAAAGTCTGTTCCCACTGCTTTACTTCATTGTGGCAACAAAGGATTTAACATGTCTGGATCTGATACCTGGTTTATTAACCAAAGAACTTACAACACAACTAATTATAATGAGATAATTATTTTTGTACATTGAACTACAACTTATAGCACTGCAATACTTTAAATTACTGTGTTTTAAAGTTGTCTCTGATCACATTACAACCATGTCATCAATAAAAGTATCACACATGTGACAGCAGCTGTTGTTACGAACTCGCCCCGTCGGTTCCGAACCGGCGGGGCTTTGACGGAACCCTGGGCAGGAGAGGAGATGCGGTGGAGAGAGACGGTGACAGCACCCGCTCCAAGCGGGGAGAACTACGGCTCTCACGGAGCCGGGAGGAGAACGCGCTCACACTGAGCGGAGGCTTCAGGCACCACGGCCGACGTGCTTCCAGCACACAGCTCTGTGTAATCCCTCACACAGACACCTGGCCGCAACCGGCAGACCAGGTCGCAGGGAAACACAGGAGAGGGGGGAGACCCCAAATGCACGACCCAAACACAGTGACTTAACAGTTAACATAAAGTGGTTTATTTAAATACTACATAAACTCTCTGCACAGCAGGACTCAGTCAACACAAAAGGAAGAACTAAAAATCACTGCGATGCAGGTAAACGTGATCATTAACCTAACTCACTATCTCAAACTAAACGCTCCGTACACTACGGGCAAAAATCCTCAACATGAAACATAAGACACTCACAAACCTTACAGGACATCAAATCAAAACGCAGGAACTCCACTACTTACTCTCCTCTCTTTAGACATAACTTGGTGTAGCATCTGGCTACAACCGCGTACACACCAGCAATGTGTGAAACAAAAGACATCCCTTATATACAAACCAAAACAGGTGGGTCAACTAATTACACAGGAAATTAAAACTCAGACCCACAGCAAAAGTCCCAAGAGCGCCTCTAGCGGCGTGGAGGCTGAATGTCACAGCTGTTGTGGTGAGTTATAGGATAAAAATATACTGGTTCAATTTAATCAAACATTCTAAAACAGCCTGTTTCCTTTTTTCTAGAGTAAGAGAAACACACATGTAAAGACCTCAGCATTGTGCTTACTCTGCTTAGTTATTGAAGCAAGCCTGGAGATCGCGCGCTTTGCCTAATCCCTGTCTGTACCATTGCCTTCCATGACACTCTGTGTACAGACCTCTGCCTGTCTGACCAAGAGCCTGCGTTAAACCTCCACAAACGGTATCTGCAGTGATGGGTGGATGAGGCGTCATAAAGCGTTTCCACACACTGCAAAACTGTATTGATACTGTGTCAATGTACAACAATATAATTGAAGTCATTGTATGTGCGTACTGTGCATTCGGGTCCCTCACCTTGATTCCTGACTAACATCAGGTGGTGACCACGAGACTTCATAGACAGTTTCAAGACAATTGCTAAAATCTTATCCTTCATAATTAAGCTTCATCTCGTTGCCACTTTGACCGGAGCTAAACAAAACAAAAATACCGTAGCTGAAATTTGCTTCTTTCTTCCATAACGTCTCTTCCCCTGTATTATTTTCCGTTCAGCGCCGTGTCCAGCTTTCTCGCTTGTTGTGGCGCTTTCAAGGCCGTGAAAAACAAACTTTGTGGCACATTCACTGACCTGACTCCGCCATTTCCAAATCCAAAACAATTTCCTGTGGCAACACAATAAACAAACGTCCTCAGATGCTACAATTTATCAAAATGTGTTTGCAGCAACTAGGACATTTGTTAAAAGGAACTAAGTCAAGTAAAAGTTACCTTTGTTTTAAACTTTCTAGTTTAAAACTAGAAAATAAAATGAAGCTAATCTTATTTTCCAGTTACGGGGGGAAATCCCCTTTACATTCTTTAGCCCAGTTATTCCAAAACACCGATCTTCCCTCGAGCTTCGCCTTTCCACTTTCACAAATCAATGACCTCACTATTTTTCTTTTTCGATTTTAACTTTTTTAAACATAGTTTAATATCTTCTATCGTCTCTGTGGCCTTTATTGCTTCTGTCGTCCAGTACTGAAGCAGTTCTTTGCGACCTTCATTTGATTATAACCTAGTTTATCTCTAAATACAAACAGCTGCTGCTTTGTTGTTTATTGTAGGTGATGCAGCGGTCTGACCTACGTAAAGGACCGATGCCCTCATGTACAAATGTAGTAAAGAAAAGTGTTGTTCACGCACCTTCTACAGTCCAGCTCAGGTTTAGCAGCAACAGGAAGAGCAGGATCCCAGGAAAAAAACGCCTCATAGTGGGATCCTTTATAGATGATTATCCTCGTGTAAGACTGCGGTCATGTAGCCGTGGTTCTGGTGAACGTCGCGGTTTGATATTGGACATTCAACAGACATTCAGGTAAAATATCTCCAGACAATCGGTCCGCGTTTCGCGTTCGCTACGCCGACACAGAATGAGACCGCTCGGCACGTGAAGACGTTGATTCTTCACAAACAGCCCCTTCCGGGTCACTCCTACTCCGTTTCTCTTTCTATCCACACCATGGTAGAACACACCCTTCTGCCTGCTCTCCTTCTTCGACCAACAGTAGCCCAATTTCTACCGGCACCCTGTTGTTGTTGTTGCTGTTGTTAACCCAGACCTCGCCTGATCCGTTATGAAATTCTTATTGACAATTCACATGGTTTTTATTGGCAATTTTTACGCCGGATGCCCTTCCTAACGCAACACTCTATTGATCCAGGCTTGGGACTGGATCAGAGGTCACTGGCTTGCAACCCCTGTGGCTAGATTATATAGTCATGTTGCATATTTTTCAATAATATTTTAGTGTTAAAACAACAAATATGGTTGTGCCCTAACAAGGAGATGTAGACACACAACACTTGTTCTCCGCGGTGCCGTTTTCTGGTCGTAATAAAACAAAGCTCTCGCCTCACAACAACGTGTTATTTTAGGGTATCATTGTCTACGCCCTCTTCCTTTTTATCACTAAAAGAGGAGCACGATGGGTTCAGGTTCTCTTTCTCTGTTTGTGGCAGCTCTTGATTATTCCTTTCATATTAACTTAAATTATTCATTACTTCGTCACTTCTCTCTACTGAATCTTCCACCAGACAGAAATCCCATAAACCCGTTGGATGCTTTTGTGTACCGTTTTAAACACAAGCATCGCTTTGTTTCTGAGTATAGAGCTGCTTACAGTCCATCCATTGTCCCGACAGCTCAAAGTGGAACACAAAAACTAAAACTGTTCTTACAGCCAATTCATGAACGTCTTGAGTTCTTCCTCATTTAGGTGTGGCTGGTAATAGTACATATGGTGGATAATCTTTATTCATCCCACATTCTGGAAATTCCAAATTCCACTGGGGGTGGATCAGTCTGCCACTGAAGCAGCTGCTCAGAGCCTCCACTGTCTGATACAGTGGGAGACTTGTCCATGCTGGACGTCAGCTTGGCCGACATCCTCTCACCCTCCATCTCCACAGAGTCCAGTGGACCACCCAGGACAGAGCAGACCTTCCTCACCAGCTTGTTCAGTCTTTCTCTGTCGTGGTCTTTGCTGCCAGTTGGCATTTGAAGTGTGTTGCGATTTGGAGAAAGCCTGTGAATTAAACTGTCAGCAAAATAAAGAAGTATGCAAACATGTATATTGTATGTTATACTGTATATAGAATAGAAGTTTATTTGTCATTGTACAGGTACAAAAAAATTACAGGTTCACTCAGCAGCAGTTTATAGTAAGAGAATGAAAGCTCTATATAAGAAATACTGAACAGATAAAAAGAGAGATAAAATAAGACAAAATAATATAAAAAAAATAAGTTCTCGCATCTTGAACAGAACCTGTCTGAGCAAAGTAACCTCTGTTGCTATTCTATGGCTATCAGATCTTCTCGACTGAAGATTAATTTGTTGTAGGATGGGGCAAAAAACAAATACAAAAGACAGTAGAAGCATAAAAGGGTAAAGATTTGTGGGGGTCCGTACGCACCGCCATCTTGGACAAACCCTACAGTACATCAGAATCAGAATCAGCTTTAATCGCCAAGTTTGCACAGGACAAATAAAATAAAGAAAAAAATAATATAAACTGCAGCTCACTATATCACTTTTGTTATTGCACATAGTCATTGATTCATTGTGTTGAGGGGAGGCGTTTAAACAGTTTATGTTCAGTGTGTGTGGGGTCAGCAGTGATGCTGACAGCCCGTTTCCTGAGTCCCTGAGGTACAGGCGTTCAATAGAAGGAAGCTCAGTCTTGATGATCTTTTCTGCTGATCAGACCACCTTCTGCAGTCTGTGTCTGTCCTGCTTGGTGTCTGAACCAAACCACACAGTGATGGAGAGAACAGACTTGATGATGGCCGTGTAGAGGATGGTCAGCAGCTCCTGAGACAGCTCAGGAAGTACAACCTCTGCTGGGCCTTTTTGCGGGCAGTGTCTTTGTGGGGGGACCATTTCAGGTCCTGTGAGATTGAGAGGAGTCCATGGTAGACACTGTGTTATTGTAGATGGTGAGGGGGGGCAGGCAGTTCTTCCTAAAGTCTACCATCATCTCCACAGTCTTGAGCGTGTTGAGCTCCAGCTGGTTCTGACTGCACCACTGGACCAGCTGCTCCACTTCCTGTCTGTATGCAGACTCATCACCGTCCTGAATGAGCCCAATGACGGTCATGTTGACTGTTCAGCTGTTGGTGTACAGGGAGAAGAGCAGTGGGGAGAGGACACATCCCTGTGGTGCACCGGTGCTGATGGTGCGGGTGCCAGATGTGATGCTGCCCAGCCTCACCTGCTGTCTCCTGTCAGTCAGGAAGCTACTGATCCACTGGCACGTGGGGTTGGGGACGGTGAGCTGGGTCAGTTTATAGTGGAGTATTACAAGGGGGATGGTATTAAAGGCAGAGCTGAAGTCCACACATATATACATACAGGCATTATGGAAAATATTTATTTGGAAAAGATGAAAATGGAAATGATTATTTACAATGACGTGAGGGTAGTTGGGGCATGGCCAATGATTATGGTTTAGGAGACACATCATTGTTTTTTTTCATTATTTAAAAAGCTTTTCCTCTGTGGCAGGTCTCAGACGATATCTTTTTTTTTTGACATTATTTCTTCTGCTTTGGAATACAGCCGTCACAGGGTTTTGCCACCGCTAACTTACATAAATGGGAATAGATTTACAGTATTTCTGATTCTCCCAGTGTTGGAGCCCACGGCAAAATCTGAACAACTTCCTGAATCAGTTACGCAATACCGCCTGCCATAGGGCTGCAAGGCCTGATACGGAACGTCACAACTCTACAACAAAGTGTAAAGTGTGTGAATAGTTCAGGGTGTAACAACTGGAAGTGGTGGAACGGTGGTGAAATGTCCAGGTGCCGGCACGAAGGCGTGTGCACCCGCTCTTGGCGGCTAATGAGTTGGTGTGTGAATACCGTGTGTGCCCAGTCCGGGGCCGCTGCTTTGTCAGCCGCCGGTTTGTCACAGTGAACTTAAGAAGATCTGAAGACCTATGATTTTGCTGCAGAATGCTGCATGTTTTTGTTTGTTGGAGTTTTGTTAAATTGTTTAAAGTTCTAGTGACCACTAATGTAGTTTACATGTGTAACGTGTCTAACTTCAGAGAATTGAGATAATCTCTGCTAGTATAACCTGGTTGACTTTGTATGTGCTATATGTGCTAAGCGCTCCTCTTCTATTATTAAAATCACGTCAGTTAAGGCTGATGGTTGGAAAAAAAAAAAAAACCCGCATCCTTTCAACATTGGAGCCATGGTGAGGTCTGTTCGCACATTGACACACTGCACGGATGCAGGTTACACCTTCACTCATTGTTCTGTCCTGCAGCACGAGGGTAAACTTGCCAAAGCAAAACAAAAGTACTCAAAAAACAAAAAGGAAAACTGTACTCAAATAGTCACAGAGAATTAAACTGTTGCGTCATGAACTGATACTGTGTTTGCACTTGGGGAAGTAGTTAATGAGACACTTTGTCTCTGAGTAATGCCGAGTTTACATTAAACATGAGCTTTACAGCTTCACTTTCTTCTGTAGGGACAGGCTGCATCCATGCAGGTGTGCTCTCTTCTCTGCTGGAAAAGAAACCAATTAATTAATTTATATATTTATAAACTTAAATTAAATGTCCAGTATAATATGCAGTATTACTGTATTTTGTACCTTTGTTTGGGCCTGAATATAAAAAAGGTAGTACCATGCAGCAAGACCAATGGCAATGACAAAAAAAGGACGAGCAAAAGGCTAAATAATACCCAGCAAACCGTGCAGGAGCCTGTAGGGAATCAGAGCACATGTAAGACAAATACACAGGAGGACTAGAGCTGCCAGGACAGAAAGAACGACCTGCGTAGGTCAGAGTCTGAAGCAAAGACAACAGAAAATACCATTAACGTTTTTAGCACAGACACAGACAAAGCAGGAGTTTTTATTTCAGCCCAGATCAGCTGACATTACTCTGACACAAAACAAACAGGAACCAAAGACAGTTATTATAAACCGAACATATAACTTTACTACTGTATGACACATAATGAGCAGGAACATATTGTAAACCAAACGTAAAACTTTACATTCTAAGTCTCAATTGATTCATTTTAAATCCTAAGACTGAAAAATGCTCCTCATGTCTGTCCTTTACTTTACTTTGCATAATAAAACACTGTGCTAACATTTATAGCCTCCAAATATGAGTGTGCATCCTGGAGCACAGGCCTCACCTGATGTCACATGCACATAGAGGTAACCATGACTCCTCCCGTACTGGTTGGAGGCTTCACACTGGTAGAGGCCATCGACGCCAGCGGTGTTCCTCACAAACTGCAGCGTTGGTCCGACCACAGTGACACCAGACTGAGGCCAGGACTTGTCAGCTCTGAAACACACAAGACAAAGGTTCCTGTAGCACAAACACCTGAAAGCAACTTATTAAGATGCTCTTTGTGATCAGACAGCAGCACCGTACCTGCTCCAGGTGAAGCTGGCAGCTGGGTTGGCTTCAGTCATACACTCAAATGAATTATCTGATCTTTCAGTGACGTTCACTGTCGTGGGTGAAACTGCAAAGAGGAGAGAGAATGAGCTGCTCTGTTGGGTTGTGTCACTTACTAGAGGCTTGTCTACTAAAGTCAAAGTCAGTTAAACTCATTCAATTCAAAAAATGCAACAGTTAGATGTTCTTCCTCATTCCTAACAACCATTCAGCCTTTTCGTGTTTTAGTGTTGAAATGTTATTTTTTTTTTTTTTTTTTTTTTTTTTTTTTTTTTCTTTTTTTTTTTTGTTCTGTCCAGCAGTTAAGCAAGCAGCATATATTACGCTGAATGCCATATTGTGATGGACAGCTTTGCTTTAACAAGAAGAGTATATATAGAATATATATACTCTTCCTGATTTATGGTTTATTTAATGGTTTATTTAGCTAATCCAAAATGTGTGTGATGTTGCTGTGTTGGTGGACAGGTTAGGTTTCTGCTTTAGGGTGTGTATGCGGGAGGGTGGGGGGGAGGGGGGATAAGGGGTGCAACCAGCTGCTGAAACCAAGCAAATCCGTTAAGCAAATAATCGGAGCAAAAAAAATAAATAAATAAGAAGCATGGATGTACCGTAGGCTAACACATTCATAACTAAACAATTTTTGTACTGTGGTTTACCTTGGAGATTAATACTAATACCAATAATAGTGCTAAGGTATGTGCACATACTAATACAAACATATACATACAATATACATACATATGTGCATTATTATACATATCCCATACTACTTAATAAAAGTCATGACATACAACACCACAAATTCCATATTCACACATTATTCATATCGGTAGTGATAAGTATCAATAATACTTACAGTTGGATTTGGAAAGTGTCCCACTACAAGGTTAGTAAGGCTGTAGCTTATCATTATTCACCCAAAGGGTGAGGCAGACGTTGGTGCATGAACAATGCCACTTGTGGAAGCCAGGGTGATGTGAGGGGCTCCGCCACTACGCCCATCCAGCAAGCAGAGGAAGGAATCCTAGCAGCCAGGGAGCCCACACACCTTCAGTTCCAGGAGGGCAGGTGTTGCGACCCAAGCCGCCCACACAGAGCCCCCCAGGCAGAGCTGCAGCAGCCACAGAGACAGCACCCGAGGCCAGAGTGGGCCACCGGGGGTCAACGCTGTCCGCCCCATGAGAACCAGGGGCAAACACTCCCCCCGGCGGGAGGGTCGGCCCGAAAGAGTAGAGCCCGAGGACCCACGGTCCGTAGGGAGCCCGCCAGAAGATGCCCCCGCGCCCAGAGTGGGGCCCGCCCCTAGCCCACCACCCCCACACGGGCGGAGCGGGGCCTACCCCATCGGCCCGACCTCATCCCCTGGCGCTACAGCGGCCTGCAGCACAAGGCCAGCAATTGGTGGGGTCAGCAGAAAAGAGACCACCCAGGCAGACGATCATCGTACCCCGGGCGAAAAACCGGACCCCCCACACTTCAACCGCACCACACGCATACCAACTCACACAAACACAGACGCATACACCCATCCACATGTGCAACACACATCATCACATCAACACACACACACACCATAGACTCTCTCACAACAAACTAGTCAATCATACGTGAACCAATGCACTCTCAGATACATTCTCCCACCCACACCATTCGCTTGATCACATTCGTGGGGAGGGTAGGTCTCCGGCCTGCCGTCCATGTGGCCCCAGGCAGGGACCGCAGCTCCTCCCGAGCCCCGACCAACCCCCCCAACCCGGGGGAGGCAGAGGGCAGTAGAAATAGGTACCCCAGAACCCTGCAACCCAGCTTGGACGTGAGTGTGTGGAACTAAAGTGCACTGAAGGTGGGTGACACCTCCAGGAGCACAACCGCTGGCTGACGGTGTGTCCCCCGGACAGTGCCCCCCCTCACCCTAAATGTCTTTTTGCAGTTAAAACTGGGTGGTGATCTCTCCATCAGGGCCAGTGGCCGAGGCCACAACTGGCCTGAGCCCCAGGCCCCAGTGAAAGAGCCCACCCCCGGCCCTAAATGTATGTGTATGTAGCTAAGTATGAGGAACTTTGGGAGATACCCAATTCTCCGGGGGGTCCAGCAGACAGAGCCATCAATGGGAAGTCTACTGGCCCCCCCGGAAGGAGCCCCCAGATTCCTGGACAAGTGTGTATGACTAATGCAATTAAAACTGCAGAGCATCCCACTTGGAAGGGACGGAACCACTTCCCAGTAGCCCTGGTCCCTCCATCAGCAGGACGCCCCTTGCAGACCTAAGTGGATGAATGCGGAGAAATGTAGTTGGGAAGCAGAGCACCAGGGTCCGCAGAGCCAGGTTCCCGACTGGCTCTGCTACCTATCCCACCACCCCCCACAACCCCCAGCCAGGAAGGGACAGCCGAGACCCAGGGACCGCAGTACTACTGCCCAGGCGCCACACGCAGCACAGCCAGAGCCATCCTCACCCTTCTTTCACACTTACCCATTCTCTCGCTCAAGTATGCCCATGCTCGCCCCGTGTAGTGTGACACTCAAACCCACACACATACTCTGCGGTTGTGCATTGAGGGCCAGCCTCCGCCCAGGGCCCAATGAAGGTTCTAGCCTGAGTAGTCCGCCAACCCCCCCTGCAACAGGCCCGAGCAGTTACCAGAGGGCGTCGGACCGCTAGGGCAGGCAGCGCCCCACCCGAGCAGGGGCAGCGCCCCAGGGGAGAGACACCCCTCCGGGCACAGGCAGGCACCCCCAGAGGGAGTCCCCCGGACGCAGGTTACCCAGGTCTCCACCCCCAGGTCCGCCCCCGCACACCGGCAGGGAGGCCCGCCTCCGGCTCCCCGGAGACAGGCACACGCCAACCCTCAAAATGGTCCCACCCCGGCACAGGGCCGCCGGTCCCAGCAGCCACCACACCCCCACCGCAGGGGACCCATGCGGCCAGCCCTGAGTCCACCAACCCGTTCCGGTTCCTCAGGCAGGCACCACCAACCACCAGTCACCCCCCCACCACTGTGCCAGACATGACGCAGCACCCGAGCCCCACGCATCCTTACCTGGAAATGGAATCAATCAGAGTATAGTTTTGGTCATTGATTTGATGAAGCAGACAATGTGTCCAAGGTGGTATAATCTAACAAGCTGTTCAGGTATTGAGTAATGCTTAATTTTTTTTTAGTTTTCCAGTTCATGAGGATGATTTTCTTTGCGACACAGAGGGCAGAAAGAAGTGTGTGTGATGAGTTTGTCTCTAGATCAAGCCCACTTAGATCTCCTAGAAGACAAAGTGCAGGGGCTGCTGGGATTGGATAGCTTAACTTGGTTGACAGGTGTTCACATACTCTTTGCCAAAATTGCTGCACAGGTGAGCATGACCAGAATGCATGTAGGAATCTATCTGCTGTGTTATCTGTACAGTGAGGGCAAATATTTGAGTTTGTGAGACCCATTTGGAACATCCTTTGTCCTGTATAGTGAGTTCTATGAAGAATTTTGTATTGTATTAGTTGTAAATTTGTATTTTTTGTCATTCTGAATAAATTAGAACATATGTTATTCCAGAACGTGTAATTAGTGGTGATATTGAGATCAGCTTCCCATTTAGAGATCGGAAGGCTCACTGTCTGGTCTACATTGGAAATTAAGATATAGATTTTGGATACTGTCCTTTTCCCTGATATATCAATAAATCGCTCTATTACTGGTGGTGGTTGCATGTGGATGGCAGTATTCTTACTTTTTGCATTAAGTATTGACTTTAGTTGTTGGTATTCTAAGAAATTGGCACTAGTGATTTCATAGTGAGACACTAGTTCTTCAAAAGAGGTAAACTTGTCTCTTGTGAAAACATGTGTCAGATGTGTTATCCCTTTGATATGCCAAGTTGGAAAGTGTATTGCCTTTTTGTTTTGTATAATGTCTGGATTGTTCCAGAGAGGTGTGTTTTGGCAAAGAGTAAGCGAAGACCCATTAATTTTAAGAAACTCCCACCAGGCTTGCAGAGATGCTTTTATGCTAATGTTCTGGTAACAACTATGATGTTTGATTTTGGTGCTGATAAAGGGCAGATCTGCAACTTTAATATTTCCACAAAATGTTTGTTCAATGTCTATCCAGGAGGAGTCTGCTGGCATGGGTTTTATCCATTTGTGGACATGGTTCAGTCTATTGGCAAGAAAATAGTGGTGGAAGTTAGGTAGTTCTAGGCCGCCGCAGCGTCTGGATTTTTGAAGAGTTTTTAAACTAATTCGTGGTGGCTTGGTTTTCCACAAAAACTGTGAGATGTAGGAGTCTAATGTCTTAAACCACGCCTGGGCTGGCTGAGTTGGAATCATTGAAAATATGTAATTAATTTTTGGCAGGATCATCATTTTTATGGTGGCAATTCTTCCCATAAGTGAAATGGGTAAGGACTGCCATCTTTTGAGGTTGGCTTCTATTTGTTTTAATAATGGATTGTAGTTTAGATCAATAAGCTCTGATAGCCTAGACGACAATTCAATGCCCAAGTATTTAATGTTTCCTGAATGGAGTGTGGTAGAGGAGATGTTAGTCACCTTAAGGTTAAGTGGTAGCACTATAGATTTGGTCCAGTTAATAGAGTACTCTGAAAGTCCTGCGAATTCATCTATGAGGCTGATAGTTGTAGGAAGAGACGTCTGTGGCTCAAGGAGAAACAGTAACACATCGTCAGCATATAAACTTATTTTATGATTTACTGATTTGGTCGATATTCCAGTAATTCCTTCATGCTGTCTTATTGCTGCGGCTAGAGGTTCAATAAATATTGCAAATAGTGATGGGGACAGTGGGCAGCCCTGTCTTGTCCCTCTATGCAGATTAAACCTTGGTGAGATCTGGTTGTTTGTTCTGACTGCAGCGTTTGCTGAGTTGTATAATATTTGGATCCAGTCTATGAATGTTTCCCCAATGCCGAATTTGTGCAGAGTGGCTAAAAGAAACTTCCAGTTTACTCTATCGAAAGCTTTTTCTGCATCTAAGGAGACGATGGCTGTCTCTAGTTTATGGATGGTGACATAATCAATTAAATTAATTAGTCTGTTCATATTGTTTGTTGACTGTCTACCTTTAATGAAGCCTGTTTGATCAGAGTGAATTATATATGGAGTGATTTTTTCTAATCTTCTAGCAAGTGCTTTACACACTATTTTTAGATCTACATTTATTAGTGAAATTGGTCTATAACTCGATGGGAGTGTAGGGTCTTTCCCTGGTTTTTGGAGCAGGCTTATGAAGGCAGAATTCATATTTGTGGGTAATGAATGTTGTTGTTTAATTTCAGCTAACATTTTGTAAAAGCTGGGTGCCAGCATGGACCAGAACTCTTTATAAAATTCAGTTGGGAATCCATCTGGTCCTGGAGCTTTTTTATTGGGCATCTCCTGCAGAGCTTCATGTAGTTCTGCCAAAGATAACAATGAGTCTAGAGTTGTAGATTGTTCTTCATTTAGCTTTGGCAGTTCTAGTTTATTCAGAAACGCCTCTATGGCTGAGGTGGGTGGATCTATTTGGGACGTATATAACTCTTGGTAAAAGTTTTTAAAGGTATCATTTATTTCATGGGGATCACGAGTAATGTTGCCTTCCTTATTAGTTATTGAATGGATGATTTGTTTCTCTTTATTATTTTTTAATTGGTTAGCTAGAAATTTACCACATTTATTAGCATGGTCAAAGTTCTCCCAGCGTAATTGGTCTATCTGAAACTGAGTTTTGCAATCAATTATATTATTTAATTTCAGCTTTAGATTCTTTAGGTCTTCTAGGACATCATTGGTTGGAGAGGCTGCATATTTAATCTCTAGAGATTTTATTTTTTGCTCTAATTCTAATTCAAGTAACATGTCCTTTTTTTTCTTGTGTGATGAATATGAAATAATTCTACCGCGCATAACTGCCTTCCCAGTCTCCCAAAGAACACAGGGTGAGATTTCCGGTGTATCGTTAATTTCTATAAAGGTTTTCCATTCTCTCCTGACATAACTGATGAAGTCTTGATCATTGAGTAATGATGTATTAAGCCTCCAATTCCTGGTTGATGGTGTGGCTGTCTTAATCAACGAAATGGACATTGGTGCATGATCACTGATTGTGATAGAGTGAATATTGGTGTCAGAGACATCTTGTAAGACTGAGTTATTTACTAAAATATAATCTATACGGGAGTGAGAGTGGTGAACTGGTGAGAAAAAGGTATATTCCCTGGATGTAGGATGAAGAGAACGCCATGTGTCACAGAGACCAAAGTCATCCATGTACTGTTTTAAGGTCTGTACTGATTGCCAGTTCCTGTTGCTCACAGCTTTGCTTAGCCTGTCCAACTCTGGGTTAAATACTAAATTAAAGTCCCCTCCTACTATAAGTTTGGAACCAGAGTGAGCAGACAGTGATGTGAAGAAGCTGTGAAAGAAAGAGGGGTCGTCAGCATTAGGGCCATACACATTAGCTATGCAATATTCAATGTTTCCTATCAAGATATTAATGATTATATATCTCCCTTCTGGATCTACAATGGTATCGTTATGCGTAAAGTTAATCTTTTTATTTATCAGGATGGCGACCCCTCTTTGTTTAGAATTGTAACCGGCTAAGTAAGCATGTGGGAACTCTGCTGATGCCAGAGTGTAATTTATAATTTTGGGAATATGAGTTTCCTGTAGTAAAACAATGTCTGCTTGTAGGGTTTTCAAATGGTTAAATATTTTAAATCGTTTCTCCTTCTTATTGATTCCACGTACATTCCAAGTGACAATCTTCAGTGGTGTCATATCTTACCTGACTGCTGTGGATCACTAGTCTTGTGTGTATGTAGTGTGACAGACTTTAGGTGTGTGGCTAACCTCAAGTACCTGTGTATTCTGAGTTGTGTGTTACCTATGTATGTGCACGTGTTTCCCCTGTGCAGTAGATGTTTGTGTGTGGCTGTTGGAGGGCTACATAGCTGGCTGACTACGTGGGAGAAGAATAGAGAAAAGGATGTAGACAGTGTGGAGTGAAAGTAGGTGAAGGAAAAAGAGTACAGGGAAGGAAAATTAAAGTGAAAGGAAAGTGAGTGATTACGTATGGTGAGCGCTTTGCAAAGTGAGTGAGTGAGTGACGTTAGAATGACAGTAAACATTTATATGAAACATCTGCGAGAGAACGAGTTTGAATACTGGATGTAAAGTTATAACACATAGTTGCATTGCATCTATTGGGTTTTTTTAACAAACCTTTTATATTAAACCATTGTTTTTACATACCACCTGCTAGTACAGCCACGGAGTTGCTTCCCGGTCCCGGTAGAGCTCTCCGTTGACGTACAGTTTGTCGACGCTGATGACAGCCCTGCAGCCTTCTGCCATGAACCTCTTACGGATGGGGAACAGTCGGCGGCGGCGGTCGAGGATCTCCTTGGGGAACTGGTCGTTGACGCTGTAGTCGGTTCCCTTCAGCTGTCTGCCCCGGCTCTTAACCA
The DNA here is from genome assembly GCF_900634795.4 of Betta splendens. Taxonomy (NCBI): domain Eukaryota; kingdom Metazoa; phylum Chordata; class Actinopteri; order Anabantiformes; family Osphronemidae; genus Betta; species Betta splendens. The sequence goes on along the minus strand of NC_040899.1, from coordinate 7,142,150 downwards.
GTTCCTTCGCCTTAAAGTCATGAAACTTGGCAACGATGGGTCGGGGGCGCTGGCCATCCGGTCGTCTTCCTCCAAGTCTATGCGAACGGTGGAACGCCATCTTGTCGACAACTTCCGCTGGAATCTTCATCTGTTGTTTAATGAAGTTTTTAATTGTGGTTTCCGTGTTTTCCTCCGCCTGTTCTGGAATCCCCGAGAACACCAGGTTGTCCCTCTGATCTGAGACCAGCGCTGTTTGAGGGTAGGGATGGAGTCTACTTGCCCATTCATGAATATTCAGTTTTACACTCGGCCAACATTTAACATTTACATTTAACATTTACATTTAACATTTAACATTTACATTTAACATTTAACATTTAACATTTAACATTTAACATTTAACATTTACATATATATTTAACATTTACATTTATATTTAACATTTACATTTAGACTTTTGCACATTTAACTAAATGTGAGACAACATGTTGTGTCATTTAGTTAAATGTGAGAAAACTAGTTATAGGTGCTACTTTTACATTTGGCACCCCATAAAGGAGCAGGCTATCTCGGCATCAGGCGGTCAGGTCGGTGTCTCTAGAGCTTTTCCAGGCGGCAGTACAGTTCAGGGACAGACGAGAATCGGAAGTCAGGAAACAAAACAGGATCACAGGACATGCAGGCGGGATAACTAAGCGCTGGAAAGTGATGACTAGCATACATAACAATCTGGCAACTGGCTAAGGGAACTGGTGGTGCTTAAGTATGCAGGTGAGTGATTGCTGATTCTATGCAGGTGCGAGTAATGAGAACCGGAAGTAAAGCGGGAACTGCTGAGGCGTGACGTGAAAGGGAAGTGTTACAAAATAAAACAGGAAACTGAAACCAAAATGCTGGTGACAAACTAAGTCCTTTCAAAACAAAACTAACCTGATGGACAGTAACTGGAAGAGTTACACAATACAACTTAATACAGCCCCGGAGCCTGACAAAAGGTGTTTAAGACCATAAATCAACCAGACATGTTAACAATGTGTTGCTGTGAGGCAGAGCACCCCACCCACAGCAAGGTATCAGTAAGCAGCTGTGAAGTCTCAACTACTTGGCTCTTCCTCCACCGTTACAGGGTTGTGGTGTGTGTTAATCTTCTCGGGAATACATGAAATCGCTGCATGATAAATGGGAGCCAGACTGTGTCTGAGGCCTCCTTCTCTGTTGAGGGAGGGTGCTTTAAATTGTACATATTTTATCACTCTTCCCTCTATCAAATCACTTCTCTTCTCGGTCCACTGTGAAACCAAAAAATAAGTAGTTGAGAGTTCACAGATACTCACGGCCTCTTTGCTCACATAATGAGCCAATCATCTACAGGTAGTGGAGGAAACCTCTCTGAAGGATAAATATGTGGCCTTCAGTCAGCTTTACTCAGACTGAAGAAAAACAAACACCTAAATTGATGGCAAAACGTTTCCACGGAAAAGAAGAAATCCAGTTGACATGACTCAACCTTCAGATAACGTCACCTGGATGACTGAGAATCTCCACCGATAGTTATTAACTCCAGTGCAGCCTATGACATCATTATACTCACAGAACACTTGTAACGTGAAGGGCAGGCTCTTTGCTTGTGTCAGCGCCGCGCTGGTGACGACACATCTCACCAAACGCTGGTTGACGTCTCTGGTAGGGACTCCAAGCAGCGAGCTGACCGTGGTGGTGGTTCCGTTATCGTGAAGGGTGGAGGTGGTGGTTGAACGGACCGAGCCCTCCAGAGAACCCATAATCCACTTCACCTCAGCAGGAGGCCGGGAACCAGCCGCCGTACAGGTAGCAAGGGAAGCTTCTTCACCCCCCAACAGAGGGGCGTCGTCCCTCACCGTTACGACTGGAGGGACTACAAGAGGAAGCACACAGGTCAAAGGTCAGTGTGGGACTCCAGCTTTTATCTGTTTACTCCACACACACACATTTATCATACCGAGCAGGTTTAGTGTAACATCTGTCCTGAAATTTCTGCTGGGAAACAGAGTGAATATGCACGAGTAGCTGCCTTCATCCAGCAGCGTGGCGTCTGATAACTGGAGGGTTCCATCGTATTTGGTAAAGTTTCCAATGTTCCTGAACCGATAGTCAGCTGCATTGAAGATGTGTGTTTTGTCAGCCAGAATCGTAACAAAATTTATTGATTTGACCTTCGCTTGTATCTACATATGAGTATTTCTCTCCTAAAACCCTTTAGGGACAGTGTAATCCAATCATTCATGAGCCGTGGAAAGACACAACCTGTGAGCTGAAATACTTGAAATGAAAAAATGCAAAGGAGGCTCAGAAACGTGTCTGAGCAAGTGAGTGGTGATGTAGAGTACAGTACCTGTCTGAGAATAAATAGATGATTTGGATGAGGGAGGCTGTTCTCCGTACAGTTCAGCCAGACTGTGTTACAAATGACAATTCATGAAAATGTGAGTGGAACCACTGAGACATTTGTTAAAAGTCAAATGCAAATGGAGTTATTTTTGCTTAATAACAGTAGAAAAAAACTTTATCTTGTTCTATATTTGTTGTTTATGCAGCTCATAGTCTGTATTTACTTATTTACTGTCTTCTTTTCTAAGGAAATGCCCTACATTTTTTAGACCAAGAAAATCCAACAAACTCCTACAAACCGAGCTTCCCATGACACGTGATCAGAAAACAATGAAACCACTGTTTCTTTCTTTTTCTAAACGTACAATAGTATCTATTGTCCTTATTTCTTCTGTCGTCAAACGACAGGTGTCTAAAAGGTTTAAGGAGTTCTTCACAGCCTTCAATGTAATATACCCTAGTTTATATCTAAATACAATCAAACAACAGCTGCTGCTTTGTTCTTGTAGGTGACACAACGGTCTAAGCTAAATAAAGTGATGATGTAGTAAAGAGTTTTGTCCACGCACCTTCCACGGTCCAGCTCAGGTTTAGCAGCAGCAGCAGCAGCAGCAGGAGGAGGAGGAGGTGGAGCCTCCCTGGAGAAAATCCACTCATAGCAAAGTCCTTTGGAAATGGTTGTCCTCGTGTGAGGCTCCGTTTCAGACTGCGATCATTCAGCAGTCATTAGTTCATCCGTCGTTAACCCAGCTAAAAAAACGGAGTGCGACCGCATTCTACGGTTTGCACAGAAAGGTAAGACGTGTGATATGTTGTACTGTAGTTAAAACTACACACAACAAGGCTCTCACTTCACAACAACGTGCTCTTCTTCCCCATACTCCTCACCATTCCTTCCTTTTCCCTTCTATACTTGTATATACTTGTATGTTCCACTCCCTTCACCTTCCCACAAAACTCACACCTCCCGTCCACGTGTCTCCCCATTAACCGTAAAGTGCTGTTCAAATATGCGTGGAAGCTGAACCTCTGGAGCATGTTTGAAATAAAAGCACAGCTCTTCATGACCGTGTCAATACTTATTAATCGTTAGGCAAAAATCATGTGATCAGTGATGACCGTTCATATGTCACCGCCAGGTTTTAATCAATATACGGGGGAGAGGCAGTGTGTTTGCGGGATTTGTGGTGTGTTTAAGAGGTGATTTTGTTTAATTGAAAGTGACATATGACACACGCAAGGAACAGAGGACGTTCTGTCATATGGAAACACTTCCAATTGATTGCAGTCAATCAGGTAGAATGCATTGTTTTTATTATACATTATATATAGAGAGAGATGAGTGTGTATGAAGGATACAGTGTTGTTTCACATTAGGATTTACTAACTACAAATAAAAAACTAAATAAATAATATTATGGTATGTGAGCGTAAGCTATTCATTAGTGTTTGTCATTTTGCTGCTTAAACAAATCCTCACTTATTGTGTTTGTGTTCTGCATTCACTTTTTCAGTGAGATGATTCTTTGGTTGGTGGTGTTTGTGTTATGTTTTATGAATCAGCAGGATGTTGATGAGATGGGACACAAATTTTGTTTTATTCCACTTTACATAACTTATAATAATAGACTAGTCAACTATTGCTAACTGCCTTCAAAATAATGTGCATGGACAAGACACATTCATACCTTTTACTGATATTACTAAGTGTCCTTCTGTTGTAGCAACCTCAGAGCCCACCCACACCAGCAGCAACTGGTTGATGCCACTTTGGTGAATGATTGTAAAAGACTCCCAGCCCTTTTCCCTAGACCATGATGCTGGTTTCAGATGGTTTGTAATGTACTTCGTACTGTGTCTTGGATCCAACCTACATCATCGCCACCAGAAAAGCTCAAAGAATTGGTGGAAGAGAAGTTCAAGAAGGAAAAGGAAGGAGCAAAGAGAGACCTGGAGAAAGCCACACTGTCAGTCTCACTAGTGACATGTGGGTGTAAATTCATATGGAGGCCTAGCTGTGACCTGTGACTTTGTTAATGACCAGGACTCAGTGTCCACAGTGTTGCTGAGTGTCAGACATTTTCTATGAGCTGCAGCGTTTGATCATAGAGAGAGTCGACAAGTCTCACACTGGGACCTACAGCTGTGAAATCAGCACATCAGCAGGAGTGTTGGTAAAGACGTGGGAGGTAATAATCACAGGTGAGTTACAGAAGCAGAGCATGAGGAGGCGTCTGTGGTTCCTGTGGCTGCTGTTGTTTATTGTGCATCTTCCCTGCTCTTCATATTTACTTTGATGATGGTGAAAGTAGCCTATAAACGCTGCACAGGGTAAGTCTCCAAAGAATCTCTAACACATTTGTTACAGACCATCTCTGCCTTACTCATACTGTGTCTCCATCCGCTAAACGGTCGTTCCAACATGTGGTAAGGCTGATTTTGAAGGAAATAGAAAAGTACAATAATACTGGACAGCTGTGTTCACAAACTGGATAAACACGAAGCAAGGGAGGACTCACTGTACCTGACTACATCCTGTCTGACTGTACCTGACTCTGTGGCCTTTATTGCTCTTGTTCTCCAGTATTGAAGTCGTTTCCCGCGACCTTCGTTCGACTATAATCTAGTTTATCACTAAAAAGTAAAGTGTTGTTCATGCACCTTTCACAGTCCAGATCAGGTTTAGCAGGAAAAGGAGGAGGTCCATAGCGAGGTCTTTTATAAGTGATTATCCTCATGTAAGACTGCGGTCATGTAGTCATTGTGAATTACAAGTTTCCAGCAGAAAGTAAGCAAACTGAGCTCCTTTGACACAAATGTTGATTAAATGCTTGGTTATATAAGCCAGTGTCATAGCAACCCCTTAAAGCAATGCTTTGCATACCGCTAAGGGGTTGCTATGGCACTGGCTTGTTATTGCTTGTAACTAGTGATGGGTAGATGAGGCATTAAGAGGCGTTTCGACACATTGCTAAACTGTATTGAAACTGTGTCGATAATGTGTGACTGAATACTGACACCTGCTGGACTTTAAAAATCCCTACACACAGCCTAGTCAGACTCAGCTGACACTGATTTGATGACTAATATATACAATAATATAATTTCATAATAATATAATTTATAAAGTCATTTTATATAGTATCATTTCATATCTTCATTTAAATTTAAAATTGATATTTTTAGATACAGTTGATGAAGTGAACATCTATCATAACTCGACACAAGGTTTTGCTCTATGTGCTCGACGCATGCACCAACGCATCGGTCTTGCCGGACCCATCACTACAAAGCATCTAGATCCGGGGTGGGCCTTCCTGGTCCGTGAGGCCCGGTGTCCCTGCTGGTTTTCCAACTCTCCTTGCTGATCACCTTCATCAGGTGTGTCAGTTAGCTTCTTCAGCTGCTGATTGACTGAACACACCTGATTGAGGTGATCAGTGGTAACTGAGGCAGATAGAGTTGGTGAGTCGTGTGTTGCACATATATATTTCAAACATTATGATTACATTGACCTCATTGACATCAGTCATATTGTGTTAAAACAATAAAATACTAGCCCAGTTCTACCTCACAGGTTAGTACAGTATTTAACTTTTTCTTCCCTTACTTTCACTAGGGCCTCATAGACGGCTCCATGTGTGCAGCAGGCTGCAGAACTCTTGTTAGGTAGTGTGGATTGAACTGTTTCAGAATGGGTCAATGCTGTGTCTGAAATGGAGGGGGAGCTTGTGTACACTGAGGTTTTGTCTGCAGCCTATGAGTTGTTTAAGTGATTATAAAAAAAACTGGCACTACTCGTTTCTCTTTTTAAAAATGAGAAAAAAATACAACAAACCGCATTTAATCAAAGCACCGTGTTAAAAAAAACTGTATTTACCAATACTGTATAGATAGACTATATTGGTAATAGTAGATATACTATTCGCTGTTATTACATTTGAGGAGTCAGTTATAGTTGGGTAGTGCTAGAAATGTTAGTGAGCTCAGGAAACCGCCTCTTACTGTGGTGAACACCTTTGTGAACAACTGTGACTGTAAGGCGCAACATGTCGTTAAATACTTGTAAGACTTCTGACAGCAGGTTGTGATGAACTCAATGAAATGAAGAGACGTCAACATGTTTCACATGTTTAATTCTTAAGAAACTTCTACACATTATGTCTACAAGCTTGTTTGGACAATAATACACATAGATTAAGTGAAAGCACATAGGAAATGTAAAAAGAATTTAAATGAAAAATACTGTTGGAACATTGTTTTTTCACAGAGGGGATTATAAATTATATAATGAATTGATTCTCTCATAGTGGCAGCTGTTTCTGTGACCTCTGTGACGCTGTGGTTGAGAAACAAGCAGCTGTAGAGACAGAAAGTAAGACATCAAAAACAAAAAAAGTCTCTAAAAAGAACATGAAGCCATAAAATGTGACAGATTTAGTGACAGCAAAGTTCTGACCTCATCTGATTGAAGGTTTGGCTGGTTCTGGTTTGGTTCCTGATTCTGCCTCCTGAGCCGACATTTTGTCCTGAGATAAAGACATGATCAACAATTAAGCTGGCATCACAGAGCTGTTGAAGTCCTTCAGTTAGTTTAAACTGGGTTTAATCATCTAATGAGGAATAATGCTTTAATCGTCTCCTTTGTAAACATTAGCTTGTGGTGGTCAGACAAAACAAGTTGTCTGAAAACGTCCTCATGAAGTATGAAAAACTAATAGATAGATACAATATTCAATATAAAAAAGCTTGATTAAAAAAATGGAATTATGAATGGATCAGTTCAGTTCATCTAAATTAGATGAACTAACAGTTTAAGGTAATTTGGCTGAAAGAGAAATATATTTTATAGATCTAAATATCAAAAAAAGGACTAACCTGTAAATGTAGACAAACAAAATGAAGCCACTCAGAAGAACTACAGCTACAAGTGTTGAACACCATAATGGAGTGTAAGTACTGAGTTCTGTACAAAAGCAGGTGGAAATTATTTAAAGCAGCTGCAGTTTCAGCTTCAACATGTTCTGTAGAAATCAGTGATACTGTACCTACCTTCAGATTCCTCAAATACAGTTAAATTCCACCTTATGCTTTTTACACCATCTGTAGCACTAGTTACATCACACGTGTAAAGTCCTGCGTCTTCATACTGAACATTAGATATATTCAGCACTGATGGTGAGTGAGGGTCTATTATCAGTCTGTGTGAGGTGAAATTTGAAACATTCGCATGATTTGAGAATAAATAAGCAAAATGAAATCTGTCTTTTTTCCACATAATTTGTGTTGAATTTTCTTTTGATGTGTTGCACGTGAGCGTGACAGAGTCTCCCTTTGGTACCAGAATATCCCTGTAGTCAACTGGACTCCCTAATAGAAAGAAAACAGCAAATCTAAAATAAAACTAGTGACTGTAGTTTGAATCACAAACAGAAACTTGTACAGTACCTGTGTTAACGTGGCTCATTACGAAGTGAAGACAGAGCAGAGCTGCTGGGTTTGGTTGAATCATGACGGTCAGTTAAAGACAGACTGAAGCATCACTACTGTATCACATGTAACTGCCTTCATAGAGGAAGTGGTTCATGGTTCTGTGTTGTACCTTTTATATAGTTAAAGCTACAATACAGTCTCTGAATACAAGCTGAGCTGGAAGGTCCAGCTTGGTCATTGCAAAAATATTACTATTAAATGACTGAAGAATTAGAGAGTAAATAAAGGTAGACATAAAATACTGAAATAAAAACTGGACGCCTGATGTTCAGCTACAGGAAGTCAACCTCTGTGCTGTGGTTAACAGGCAGACTTATTCTACTGCTAAGAATGCGCTCTCTGTCAGATACTGCTTTGTTCTTTGTGATGGTTGTGTCTTCTTCTGACACTGTAAGTGACGCTTTTACCTGGTGTCAGATTTGATGCCAAACTGGTGAGACACACTCACAGTTATAGTGAATTCTATGATTTATAGTGGTAGAGTCAATGGATGGTTGTAACTGTATTCATGGTATAGTGTTACTGGTGTTGTTGAACCTGTGAGGGTTGATCAACTGAACAATGACTCTCTTCAGTCATTTATTTTCTCTCCCTCCTGCAAGAATATTTTTCATTACTCTTTCCACTGTACGTACACAAGTAGTCTGTAAATGAAGATTCATCATCCAGTTCTGTGCTGATTTGGAAAAGCACACAGCACTTCACTTACTGTCCTCCAATGAAACAGTAAACAACAAAAAGAAACCAGCAGGTGGCAGCACACAGCGGAGCTTCAGCTTTATTTTAATGGTCTTTAACCATCATATCGTCCTATAGGCCACACAGTAAGGTATATTACAGTATCCAGTATACAGGTTTTAGGGATGGAGGCAGGAATGATGCTTGAATGGTCCATCCAGCAGATGAGGAGGACAAAACCTTGGTGTCTTCCATTTGCTGTCATAACGTCTGCTTCCCTCTCATCTGCTTGTGATTCCTTTAGGGAATTTTTATGTACTCAGTTGTCATGTTTGGAACCTTTTTAACCAATTATTTTTAAAGATATATTTTTTTACATAACAATGGCTTGAATTTTCCAGAGTTATGTTGTACTGTTGTTGTTGCTTTGTTGTTAATTGTTCCCTGAGGTGTTTTGGGATGAATCACGTTGTAGCTTTTTGAGATTTAGATTTTTCAGTTGGTTCTTTTGTGTGTTGACAGCTAAATTAAATGGTTGAATGTTGTAAAACCATTGATTACAAGGTTCATATCCAGATCCACTTAAGTTCTTTCTGTTGCTGTGTAGTTGTGCTGTGGAGCTTAACCTAGTGATGTGATGAACCATGGCACAACTACCAAAGCTGACAGTGAGTGAATGTCTCCAGGTCAAGGGATAAAAATATGTAAAAAAAAAAAAGGTATTTACTATTATATGCAGGTGCTGAGAATCAGAACAGACTGAGCGATCTGCAAAAACATGTAAATGAGAAACCCAGTGGTCAAATGGGATTTTAATTGTAAACTGTCCTGTCTTTAATTCATCAAGCTGCATATTAGATCTTTGGTTTTCTGTATTTGTTTAATAATTTATATTGTATAATATAATTTATAAATTCTGATCATTGTTAAACTTGTTTTTATTACAAGTTATGTTTGAATAGACTGTACTGTATGCTACATAACTGGCTTTATGATACAATACATTATTGTGTAGCTTTTTGTTGGTGTAGAAACTCTAAACACATGCTTTATGCTTTATTTTGTCGTGCATTGTCATATTTCAAACTAAACAGTGAACAGTGAAGAGACTGCTACTTAACATGACCTGCTGCATTAATGAAACCACAGGTTTAATAAAATATGACATGTAAAGTTTAAGCCTAAACACACACTATTTTGTTTGCTTGACCACTACTCATTACAATGATATTAAACTTCTTCATGCACAATGTTTTATGCAAATCCAGAAGAATTAACCCTTCTGGCTAATTTCTGACTATTTAACACAAATACAAAGCCTTTATAAAAGCAAAGGAAAGCAAACGACCTAAGTTGCTCTCAAACTGCAGCTCCACTTTGCTTGTGGTCTGTGTACTGCTCAACGTCAGGGTTGAGACGAACAAACTAGAGAAACAGAAAACAGAAAGAACTTCACTGCAGTGGCAACATAAAAATAATAATCAAGAAACTAATAGGAAGAAGTTGACCTTGGTAAACTTTGTTTTGTTAGAGCTTAGTGTTTTCTGACCTCTCCCCTCACATGGACAAACTGGACGCAGGTCAGGGTCCCACTGTTACAGTACAAGTCCTGGTTTTGGCTCCTGGTCCACGGTATTCTGTTAAATATGACCAATTAGGTGTGTTTTTTTTTATTGCTTTGACAGATCAAAGTGACAAAGTGACACTGAGTCACTAACAAAAGACTAAAAAAAAAATAAAGAAAGAAAAAAAACTAGTGACTGTAGTTTGAATCACAAACAGAAACTTGTACAGTACCTGTGTTAACGTGGCTCATTACGAAGTGAAGACAGAGCAGAGCTGCTGGGTTTGGTTGAATCATGACGGTCAGAGTGAAGCTTCGCTATCATGTTTAAGTGTCTTAATGGAGGACAAAACTTACAAAGGAAGTGGTTCATTGTTGTTGTTTGTGTGAGAATCTAATACACCGTGACTGAATGCAAGCTGAGCTGGAAGGGATGGCTTGGTCCACAATGCAATTATATCACTATTCACTTATTAATGAATTGGTAAATAAAGAAAAATAAACAAAAAAGTATAAAATACACGAACTGGACATGTTCAGCTTCACGAAATCGACCCGTTGTGCTGTGGTTAACAGCCACACACACGTCATTCTACTGCTCAGAATGTGCTCACTGACTGTCACATATTTGAAACTAGACACTTTGAGTTGAAAGTAAATTTAATCTTATATTAATTTTACAGGAAACTCTTGAACTGAACTTGGTTCCATTACTTACAAAGGACAAACCTTAAAATACACACTAACAAATGTTTGAGGCTATATTTATTAACTTCATCCTCATTTACTCTTTATTTGTGGGGTGTTCTACTCTGTGAAATGAGATTTAACCCTTATGACCATTCACAACTGTTTAACACAACGACACACTGCATGTAAATAACAGCAAAGCTGTACAAACAATGACGCACGCAAAGCTCGGTGCTGAAGACACATTCTGTATCTCAGTCGAAGCTGCAGACCGAAGCCTCTTGACCCAGTGACTGACTGTGCTCGTAGCTTGTGGTGCATAGCGTCCAACTCTTAATGTGAGGATAAACAACCTGTAGAGACAGCGGCAAGATGAAAACAACGAAATTGAGAAGCGGGGACTGAATAAAGATATTTGCCTTGTGAGAGCGCATGAAGTGTCCTTTCTCCCCGCTCACATGAACAAACTGGACGTAGCTCAGGGTTCTGCTGTTGACTGAGTCTTTCTTATGGCTTCTGCTCCAAATCTTTCTGCGGAGACACAAATGTGACCAGTTGGTTTTGTATATACTTGCACAGGTTTATTTCAAATTTACGTAAACTTTTTTCAGTCAAACATACACACTGGCAGTTACACCACCCGGAAACAAAGGAAAGACTGCACAAATTAGTCCGAAGTGCTTCACTCAGACGTTACTCACTCACCTGCAGATGCAGACAGCTGCTATGACGCCACATAACAGAAGTCCAGCTACGGGTGTGAGAAAAAGCCCCAATCGCTCTGTGACGCCTGCATGAAATCATGTGAATTGTTTTATAGTTTATACAGAAGTAAAGGATTGTTGCTGCTCTTCCTCCACCTACCTCCAACTTTCTCAGACACAATTAAATTCCACCTGATGCTCTTTATGCAGCGTAGAGTAGTTACATTACATATGTAAAGTCCTGCGTCTTCATGCTGAACATCAGATATATTCAGTTCTGTAGGAGCCTCAGTTTCTGTTATGACCTCATGAGAGGTGAAATTTGAATAAGTCTGATTCTTGTTAATTGAATAACTAAAATAAAACATGTCTTTAGTCCATGTGATTTGTGTTGCATTTTCTGTAGATATGTTGCACATCAGTGTGATGGAGTCTCCTCTAGACACCTGTTCAGTCCTGTGCTCGACATTCTCTGATGCTGAAGAAAACGACAAACATTAGACAAAATCTGTAAACTTACGAAACAGCGTTTTAGCGCAGACACAGATCTAAACCTTTCTCACCTGCATGGACCTGGATCATCAGCAGGAGGTGAACGGAGAGAAGAGCTTGGCCTCTGCTGAACATCCTTGCCCTCAGACAGACACAGACAGAGTGACACCTCACCATCAGCTCTCAGATGTGTTTGTGAAGGAGGTGCAGAGGAGAGGAAGTGGTTGGAAGCTGTTCACAGCGACATGTGTTTCACTTACTACGGAACATGAAGTTAGAAAATGTGGGAGGCATAAAGCATCAAACATGAAAATATTTATTATTATAAATAATATTGTGAAATTTTAACTCGTGAATTTAGGAGTATTGCAATACAATATGTATTAATATTGTGCCTGTGAAGGCATCAGTACCTGTCCTACATCTGAAGATCTAGCATTAATTACCTGGTTGGGTGCACTGGTCGTCAGTTATCATCTGAATAGTTGTAATGTGAGTTTTTTTTTAATATAATAAACTAGCTCCATCCCTGCTTATTTATTTTGCACCGATTGTTTATTAAACACATTTGCTTGGTTTCAGCAGCTGGTTGCACCTCCCGCACACACACCCCCAAGCAGAAACTTAACCTGTCCACCGACACAGCAACATCACACATATTTAGGATTAGCTAAATAAAACATTAAATAAACAATTAATCAAGAAGAGTATATATATTTTATATACACTTCTCTTTTTAAAGCAAAGCTGTCCATCACAATATGGCATTCAGTATAATATATGCTGCTTGTTAAACTGCTGGACAGAACAAAAAAAAAGAAAAAAAAACTATAATAAACTAGCAGCTATTTTAGACCTTTGAATCTTGCGGCGCTGTGGTGGAGAAACAACCACCTTCAGACACAGAAAAACAGGCCACTGCAATTTCTAAGAACTGAAGCATAAAAACATGACAGTGTTTATGATGACCGCAACTTTTCAAGCTCTTCCTCAGGTCATGACCAACCTTCAGTTTTTCCATTTGACACAAAACAAAGCATTCACGTTTAAACTAAATTGAATTATAAAAAGAACGCGATAAACACATTAAAGCTTTAATGATTAGTGTAATCCAGTCATGCTGCATTCAGAGAACTTTTAAATGCAGGAAATAACCCAATCACATTGTTGTTTGTACTTGTTCCACCCATTCCACCCATCATATGTGTCTAACTGACATTTAATGAATCACCAACGCCCATCGTCTCATTTTAACGTGTTACTCCAGGTTGTTTGACAGCTAAAGCTTGGCTGATGCTGATGATCTGATGTGCATCAGTAACTATAAAAAATGAATGGAGAAATAAGATCAAGCTCTTGAATGACTCAGTCACAGTCCAGACCTCAACCCAGTTGAAATGCTGTGACTGCTCAAGACCTTAATTAACTAAAGAGTGATATGAGGAAGCAATTACACACAAGCTGTCCGTTTTTCCACAGTATTTAACTTTTATTACTGTTTATTGTTTAATGTTTCACGTCATGATAAAAGTAGTTAAGTATAATTTGAAGTTCTATTGTAAGAATAAAACCATCTATAATTGTGTCTATGAAGGTTCTCAGTCATCCAGATGAGGTTGTCTGACAGTTGAGTCATTAACTGGACTTCTCCAGTAGAAACCTTTCACTTCTGTCCAGGCGGCTTCTTCACTGTGAGGAAACTTGGCCAGAGGCCACGCATTTCTCCACTAGGGTTTCACTTCTACCTTCCTCAGAGTGAAGAAGCCGCCTGGACAGGTAGTGAAACGTTTCATGACTCAACCTTCAGTCACCTATGATGACACTGATACACACGAATAACTAAGACAAGTGTTACGGTTTGACCACCACTGTAAACTATTTATTACGTGATGGCTGTAATTCCCTCACTGACCACCAGAGGGCACAACAGTCTGCTTTACAGCTGCTTGAGTTCAGTTTATTTAAATGACACAACAAACTCACCTCCACGCAGTCTTACTGCAGGAAAGACGAGCTGACATTCGGTATAATATGCAAAGAAACATATCAACCCAACCAGCACTACACAGGAAATGTAAAAACTAGAAAATAAGGATGCTGCAATCATCCTCAACATCTGGTGAAGATCCTTGTTTATGTATCAACAGCGTATGAGTCAAAGGTATCAATCGGTCCTCACGTTTCCTTAAGCACAGAGGCTGGAAGTGGGCAGTAAACATCACATCTGATTTCTCTTCACGTCTTGTTCATTTGCAATGTGATCCAATAGCAGCAGCAGAGATCAGTGCCTTGCTCAAGGACTGAACTAGATTGTAGATCACCTCCACAGTTTGGTGAAGGACCCCCCGACTCCACCTCCAGACCTTCAGCCATTCTCTGTGTTCTCATGGATAGATTAGTCGGTTCAGTTGATATGATATATTGAGTTGAGTCTCTCCATGAAATGTGTGTCGTCTTCATTCCCATGATCCTCGACACCTTGTGTTCGGTAAGGAACCCTCTGTAACGATAAGTAAGAATGTATGAGGGTCAAAGGCGTTTCAAACTATGACTGTGGCGGCGTTTAAGGAATCTACTTGCCTCTCTTCCTGATTGGGACTGAAACTGGTTCTCGACTGGATCCTGTTTTTGTGATCGTGTTTTACAGGATCTAGAGATTAAACAGTGAACAATGAGATCACCACCTTTATTTTTACTTCCCAGATGTTTCAGGTGTTGAATACACAGGAGTCAGAGCAAAGTGAAATTAAATAATCAAATGGTTCAAATGATGTCATCACAGTTTCATCACATTGTGTTTTTCACAGTAAGTGATATTTTTAATATATTTTGGCCAGATAAAATAGATTTTCTGAAAACATCCCTGTGATCAGAGAGACCTGGATGATCCAAACTGATGCTCCTCATCAAACTCATTCTACCACTGGAAGAAACCGTGTTGTTTTTAATGTGTAGGCAGTTTAATCAACATTCTATAAGCTCATTATGTGGGCTGTGAATTATTTACAGTAACGTTACAGCATTCTTGATAAGCGCTATGCCTCTGACTTCCTTTTCTGCATGTGCGATACAACACTTGGATTATTAATAAGACCATTTACATTTGAAAAGTCAAAAATCAACCCATTTAATTGATGAAATCCATGTGTTTATATCCATACAACTCTTAAGCAAGAATAAATAAATCAGGCAATCACTCACCTGCAGATGCAGACCGCTACTATTACTCCACATAACAGAAGTCCAGCTACAGGTGTGAGAAAAAGCCACAATCGTTCTGTGACACCTGCATGAAATCATATGTGAATTATTTTATAGTTTATACAGAAGTAAAGGATTGTTGCTGCTCTTCCTCCACCTACCTCCAACTTTCTCAGACACAGTTAAATTCCACCTGATGCTCTTTATGCAGCGTAGAGTAGTTACATTACATATGTAAAGTCCTGCGTCTTCATGCTGAACATCAGATATAGTCAGTTCTGTAGGAGCCTCAGCTTCTATTATGACTTTATGAGAGGTTAAATTTGAATAAGTCTGATTCTTGTTAATTGAATAACTAAAATAAAACATGTCTTTAGTCCATGTGATTTGTGTTGCATTTTCTGTAGATATGTTGCACATCAGTGTGATGGAGTCTCCTCTAGACACCTGTTCAGTCCTGTGCTCGACTTGCTCTAACGCTGAAGAAAACGACAAACATGAGACAAAATCTGTAAACTTACAAATCAGCGTTTTAGCGCAGACACACATCTAAACCTTTCTCACCTGCATGGACCTGGATCATCAGCAGGAGGCGAACGGAGAGAAGAGCTTGGCCTCTGCTGAACATCCTTGCCCTCAGACAGACACAGACAGAGTGACACCTCACCATCAGCTCTCAGATGTGTTTGTGAAGGAGGTGCAGAGGAGAGGAAGTGGTTGGAAGCTGTTCACAGCGACATGTGTCTCACTTACGACGGAACATGAAGTTAAAACAGTATTCTTTCAACATATATATGAAAGTGTTTTTATGTTTTTATGCTAGTTTAAAGTGCATGTTTGTGCCGTGCAACAGTCAAACACTTCTGCACAGAGAGCAGCATGTGGTTAATAACCACATCGACCGCAAAATGTCAAAATGCACTAAAAGAGGCACTGAGCGTTTCTATTGCAGTGTGGGAGCTTAGCTAGCACCTGTTCATGCATTGGCATGTGTTGACCACACATCTGATAGATTTCCAGTGTGTTTAAACTCTGCAGCTTTCACCCAAGGAACTGGAAACTCACAGCTTTACAGGGGAACAGGCAGCATGATCAGTCACACCTGACAAGATTCAAACATGCAAAAACACATAGCAAATATACTTCACTGTCATCGCCAGATCGGGCATTGCAGCATTTTAAACATCATCATCTGTATTTGCCATTTTGGAAGTTCCTTGCTTTTCAAGACATAGTTTTACTTGTACTGTGAACCAGCAGTGGCTGCTGCAACCACCGTGTACCTACATGAGCTCATCGGTACAGAGACAACGTGCATCTATTTCAGATGCAGAAACAACAAGAGGCAGAGAACAGACATGAAGTAATGACGCTGTCATGGACTCAGTCACTGCACCACTGTTTATGTTCATTTCCGGGTTTATGTTATTATCACTTCCTGCCTCACCCATTATTAGTTACTGCCAGCTTTACTTCCTGCTCCAGACCACACACCTGTTCCTCATCTAGCCATCAATTGCCACTACTTAAGCACCACCTCTCACCCCAACTGGTTGCCAGATTGTCTATGTGCATTAGCCAGCAATCCAGCGTGTATATTCATGATCTTGAATCCGTGTATGACCTTGCTTCTCCTGACCCTGATTCTTGTCTCGTCTATGATCCTGCCTTGCCGTGAGTTGACCCTAGCCTGCCCTGTGACCACCGCTTGTCTAAACCCTGTCTGTACTGTACCTGCCTGTTCTGTGTATTGACCTCCGTTTGCCTGACCACGAATTAAGTAAACTGCGTTACCACTCAAGTCTTGTCTTCGCTGTGCATGTGGGTCCGCTACCTCGGAAGCCGTGACAGACGCTTTGGTTGTGGCCTGGTGCTGCTACGTCACTAAATCAACCACCAGCCCTATATCCTCATCCATTTAGGTAACAGCATGAAATGACTCACGCTGTTAAACTGTATTGTAATAGCAGGATGTAATATCATGGAGGCTTTTCTGCTGTCACAGGCCTGATGGAGCAGAATCTGATTATAGGCTGAAGATCTATTTAACGGCACAGGTTGACAAACGCTCTGCTTCTTCAGTTCGGCTGGAGTCTTTTAAAAGTCTGTCTGATGTATTTGTGAGTGGGAAGGAGCGTCTCGACGCCGTATGCCTGATGTAACTCTCATTTGAACGCAGGCTCCCTCCCACTCGCTGGGCCTCTCGTTTGCTGCCATCGCGTGCGTCTGCGCTCGGTTAATGAACGAGGCCTCCAGTAATGGCCGAGAAGACCCTGCGCCGACGTGGACAGAACGAGACTGAGTGAAGGATTTGGGCAGTTTGTTTCCACTGTGGAAACAAAACACCTCTGTCTTAACACGTCCATGAGATGCACTGATTATCACACATTAAAGTTCACAGGAGTCAAACGAAGGAGAACATTAAACGTGTTCATGTGTTCAACGGCATCCACACACGCAGCTACTACGTACAGGAAGCCTCAGCCCTCACCCTCTACCCACACGTTCACAGCTTTGTGTGTCGTCTGATACAAACACGCAGGAAATTAAAATAAGGACCTTTAGGAGCGCACACACACACACACACACACACACACACACACACTGCATACTCATTCCACTAGCTTCTTATTTCAACTGCTTTTCGTGTGTGTGTGTGTGTGTGTGTGTGTGTGTGTGTGTGTGTGTGTGTGTGTGCGCGCGTGCGCGTGCGTGTGGCGGCTGCTCTCTGACCCTTTCAGGCATTGATGGATGTTTGTGAATATTTGAGACGCTCCTGCAGAGCCCCCCTGGCAGAGCATCCCATCTCAGGAGCTAATGCCTCTGTTCCCTGCGCTGAATGCTGCACGACTCGCTCGCACGTACATGCACAGCACATGGATTTGAATCAGCGGGAGCAGAGCTGGGGTTTCACGCCGCGGCCGCCGCGGTGAGGGAGGATGTTACCGTTGTAGCAAGGACAGAGATTAAACAGTGTGATTAAGTATTTATCTTCTTCCAGCTGCGCAGAGTGCGGGGAGAGCAAAGCTGCGGCGCGTGCGAGGCCTTGTCTGAGTTGCTGTTTAACATTTTCCACCCGTCTTATCGCAGAATCGCTCCTCGAACTGTAACCAAGATGGACGCGCGTGAATCTCAGCGAGGAAATCAGCGTTTGCGTTCCACGCCAAGTAAAACCGGAACATTTGCAGCAGATCGTGCAGTTAAAGTGCAGAGTGAAGACATTCATTTTCAAGTGTCCTCCTCCAATAAAGGTCGCAGAGCAGAATGGCATTCATTCAGCGTTTAATGAACTGCCCTGACTGAACTCCATTTCCCATAAGCCCTTTCACAATTGGAGATAAGGCCACAAACCATGACGGGGAACCAGCTCCACCCGTCATCAGTCAGTTTGTCAGCCCTAACATTTAATCTGGGACGTCTCTGCTGCACGGAGACAGACGCCGTGTTCGTCTCCGCTCCGTCAGCTTCCTCCACTCCAGCAAAACAAGCAGGCGAACAAAGGTCACAAAAGTGTGACAACGAGCGACAATAGTCAGAAAGGAGCCCGAAACGCAACTTTTCAACACGCGTCTCTCATTTTTTTATGTTTCATTCTTTGCCACTGCTTATCATTCCGCAGAAGTGCAGGCAAAGGGGAAAAAAAGCCCCACACAACGAAGGCACGCACGCTCACAAATAACGTACACACCACAAAAAGCCCCAGGGTGTGAAACAAGCCAGCATCTCTTTAAACAGGTAGATTTTCTCCGAGGGAAAGATGTGATGTATAATTGATGCTTCACAGTGGGAGACGTTCCTCCTTCCTCGTCCTCCTACTCCACACTCACTGTGCTGGTGGTGCTCAGCGCCTCCCACTGTACTTTCTAATTAGCCTTTAATTAATTGCCCCTTCCAGGAGCACGTGCGCTTGTGGTGATCCTCGGATACTGAAATCGCAGGAACCTTGAGACGTGAATCTCTCAGTGCAAAAAAAGGCCGTTTGTGCACATCTCGCTGAAGGACACTGCTCCACACGGACACAGGCAGCTTGAATTGCCTTGTAAATCAGTGGAGTGGCTGCAGACTCCTACTGAAGACTGGAAAAGGGTATTAAACAGAAATTATAGCAATAAGACATAAAATGAAGACAACTAAACGACCCAGTTGGTTTTATTTAATACTGCATTTACATAAAGCTGACAAACACAAATACAGATGAAACTGTGTCCGTTAAAATGAAAGTGGCATCTCCGTTTCAGACCATATTTTCTGACAGTGAATATGTTTTGATAGTGGTTTAATAACAATGTGTCTGAGGTTTTTACACATTAAAAAATAAAGGTTAAGTCGGTTTCACGACCTCACCGGTGAGGTCGTGAAACCGACTTAACCTTTATTTTAACCAGCAGCTGAGGGTTTAATAACTGTTGTATCTGGTGATGAATCTACTGCTAACAGTCTCTTTTTGGATGAACGCATAATTTGAGGAGACGGTTGCGCACACGCATTACGCGCCGCACGCGCTCCCTCTCCTCCTCCTCCTCCTCCTCCTCCTCCTCTGCTCTTCATTGGCCGCGGCGCGCACAGAGGAGGAGGAGAAACCGTCGGACTGGCACGAATTCCTCAGCGCTCCTCAGATTTCTCCGAAGCCCGTATCCCGCTCGACTCCGTCCCGACAGACCACCACCTCCGAGCGGAGCAGCCTTCAGAAAACGGTAACGTGGGCGCGTGGAAAAGTTCGAGTAGTGGACAAACTGGCGTGGGAGCGGATGGAGATGTGGAACTCCGCCGTTCTTTGTCTCCTCACTCAACCTCACTTTCTCCTTTTCCGCGTCCAGATGTTGCGAAGTGTGGCTGTGCTCCTGCTGCTGGCCGCGGCTCTCTGCAACGCGCAGGTAAACCTGGCTTTTGAATCCTAGTTTCACCCGATGTTCTATTGATTTAGACCTTTCCAGTGTTACCTTATGGTCGTAGCGAACCGGGTTCTCCTCGAGGCTGGAGTCGCGTTAACAGTCGGCAGCTCTGTTCACGAAGCCGAGGCGGCGAGAGCACATCTGGAAATGATCGCAGTCGGGTCTATTACGTGAGACATCGCGGTGCTGTGAGGAAATGGGCCGTTCACAGCTGGGTTTCCAGGACGGGAACGAGGCTGCTGCTTGTTAAGAGCTGCCAATTAGCTATTACTGGCACTCTGCGCAATTAGGAGGTTAATTACTGAGACAATGAGACTCACAGTGAAGCTAAATTGCAACTTGAGGAGGTTTTAGAGTACTTAATCCTACAAATCATTGCAGAAATCAGGCAGTGGCTACAGGTGAGTGTGTTTAAACATTAAGCGCTCCACCACATCCTTTAAAAATGAAGTCAGAGTATGGTGTGTATGGCCCCTGTGGTGTGCGAGTGTGAGGTGTGGGTGGTCGTTGTGTTTGTGTGCGTGGTGGCAACGCTCACCTTATGGCCATGGTGCCGCTGAGTAAACACAGGCGCAATCAGCTGTGACAGCGAGTGCACTGGCCGAACGCAGGGACGTCAAAGGCAAACAAGCCGGCGCTTATTAGTTCCTCAGCTTTCTGTGGGAGAATGTGAGTGTTTGCGTTCGTTAGCAACAGATGGGTGAGAAAACCGGACAAGACGGGAGGAAACGTTCTGATTCTGTGTCACTGTAACACAATCCCCTCCAAAGGGCACTGATTAACAGGTTGTTTTTGTGTAGCGGCCGTGGTTTGGCCTTTTCTAAAGACATGTTCAGGATATCCAGCTTCCTGGAGCCTCCAGCGGTTGCCTGGCAACATATTCCCGCTGTCTGGCACCTGTAAATACATGAAGTGTGCTGCGTATTAGCCTTTTCCTTTCTCTGCTCAGCGCAACTGACCAGCTGCTCGCCGCGGGTGCCGACGAGTACATTTTGCCGCATGATTCATTTATTGAGGCACACAAACACACCGGGTGGCGTCTGATGGCCTCGCCTCGCTGGACACAGCTGTTCAACACCTGTGTTGACTCCTCGGCTGCAAAGGGAGAAAAAAAAAATCACAGGGAGCCGGCAGGCGTCCTGTCATTTGTCCAGCGTGCCTCTTGTCTAATTAGAGGATCGATTTTTTTCCAACACTTACTGCTAAAGGGACACGATAAACTAATTGTCTGCTGCCCAGTGGCTTTATTACTTCACACAGATGGCCATTAGCATAAAGCACGTCGCTCGCGGCCCGTCCTGTCGTTCTGGCCCGTTTCTCGCTGGGAGACGTGTGACTCTGTGCGTCTCCGTGTTTGTGGGTGAAGACAAAGCACACAGGCCTGATTGCTGAGCGTGTCCCAGTGGTTAATGGGGACCCATTAGCAAGGCATCTCCCCTCCTGAGGTATTTACCCTGACAGCACACGGCCTGTTGGCCTGTGCTGCAAAGCACTCTGTCTGACGGAGGTCAACAAGTTGGAGCGGAGCCCTCGCGCGGCTCCAGGGCGGGTATTTGGATTTTCGCCTATGCAGCGCACAATAGCTGCAAACAGCAGGATTGTTTCTGTGTGAATTAATGTTTTAAAAATCCGGACACTAAGTCCCCGGGGTGAAAAATGGCAGCATTTTAAGATAAGTTGCGCGGAGCCGAGACGCCGAGCGAGTCGTGAGCAGCAACCAGATACGAATCACCAGTGAAGTGTTTATGTTGCTCGTTCTTGATATGCAAAGAAGGTCGACACGCGGGCGGGTGAAAGTCACGGGGGTTTCACCCTCGGGGGGCGCGCGTTTAGACAGAGGAGGGTGTTTAATTTGGTTTTATGGCGCGCTGCGTTGGTGTCATTTCCTGCATCATTTCCGCTGACACGGCGCTTGATTAAATGAACTGCGTTGACTCCGGGTCCTGGAAGACACACGTGTGAGGCGAGAGGCCGCCCACCAAGATAAGATGTCAGTTCACCGGGGTGAGGGAGGCGAGGGTGAGGCCGACTCCCCCCCTTCAGGCCTCTCCGGCTGCTCGGCCATGTTGCCATGTTGATGCCTGTTCTCTCAGTCAAGGTGGGCTAAAAATATCTGCCCAGGTGGAGAGAACATGAGGGGACGCCGCGTCCTCTGTCTGTATCCGCCTGCTCTAATTACTGTAGCTCCACATCCAGCCATGGATACTGCGCGGGGACCGTGGAAGAGGGTGAGGGAGAATGATGTAAAACAGAGAGCAGATGAAGCCACGATCATGCAATTACAGCGGGGGAGTGAGGGGGGATGAGGGAGGAGGGGCGCACGGTGTTTCATGTTCCCTTCACCGTTGGCTAAACTCAAAAGGAGGCCTCGTTTAGCCCAGCAGCTGCTCCGCTATCTTATCATTAGCAGCACCCTGACTCCGAGGCGCTGCAAACACAAGGAGCAGCAGTGAAGTCTGTGATGATTATGTCTAATATGCAGCAAAGAGGCCGGAGCCGCTTCTCCAAACGGACCCGGCCGGTGCAGGTCGGAAGGCTTTGCCGCTCGCAGCCAGAGGCCATGGGTCCACACCATTAGCGAGACGCGCTAACAACGTGTTTGCGTTCCGAGGGTGGGTCCGTTTAACCACGGCACAACGTTTCCGCTGAGCCGAACTGACAGGAACGTGTCCTCCTGCGCAGGGATCCACCCGTGCCCGGCGGCACTGAGGGTGAGACCCAGCAGGAATAAAAAGACTTCGTTTGGTTTACAGACCTCAGGCCTCAAATTATCCTGGAAGAAAATATTTACGGACTGATCCAGAGCCGCTGGGGGTTCAATAGGTTCTGTCAGAAATATCAGCCAGGCAGAAGTGTCTGTCCTCATGCTGGCTCACATTTATCCTGAAACTATGGTCTGAGACCTGGTCTGTGTCTCAGTTGGGGTCGTATGTTGTGGAAACACAGGTTTGCAGTAGAACAGACTCTAAGTGGCTGCACACAATACACACACAGTGTGTGAGGGGCCATTTTCCGTCCCCAGACATCGGCCCCAACCCCGGCCTCATACAGCAGAGGAGGGCAGGGCAGCAGCTCATTCCTCTGGCCTGAGCCTAACATGGACCCTCCTCCTCCCCCCATTCCTGGCCGGGGACCAGCGCTCATAGCGGGGCCTGGGTGGGGCGCGGGGAAAACCAGCGCCGAACGCTCGCCGGTCATGGGACACGCGTCGGGAATAATGCGCTCGTTTGCGCCGTCGCCGGTGGAATGCGGCGCTGGAAGGCCGCGGTGGAGTGACACGAGTCAGGTGGTGGGGACGGGGACATTGTTGTCCCAGCCCGGCGACAGCAGGGCGCGGGGGTGGGGGGGGGGGGGGGCGTCAGGCCGGGGGCGGTGCTGCGCTCCCAGCGTTTATGTCCTCCGCTGGCGTTTTAACTGCTAACAGATGTGTCTCAGCCCAGATTGTGACTTATTTCCTGCTTCTCCTCTCCCTCCTCCTCCTCCGTTCGCTCCTTGCTTTCCCTCCTTAATTACCCTCCATCCATCCTCCGCGCTTCGCTCCGTCCTCTCGCCCGCTCTCCTCCATCTCTCTCGCCTTTGTCGCCTCCCGTCGTCACTGGCGCGCGGGTGTAGCTGCTCCACTTGGGCCGGTGGGCGTGCGCTCAGAGGCTGCAGACGGGGGGTGACATCATCCCGTCAGTGCTGCATTCCTTTCGCATGGAACAAGAGGCGGCGAGGTAGAAGAACAGGCCGGGCCGCCGTTACCCAGGGTGCCTTTGTTCCCGCGGGTCCAACCTCCCGGCGACCACCCACGGAGCGAGCGCGCGCACGACCGGCTCTGGCCTCATTATTCCAAGGGAGCAGCAAATCAACGTGATACAAATCCGCCCGAAAGTAGACACATCAGCTCAGAGGGGTCGCGCCGGGAAGTCAATGTGTGCTTCTCTCGAGAGAGGCTGTGGAGTAGAAACTAAACCTGATTTGATATGTATGAAGATACAGCTGAATGGTTTTACACGGGAAACAAGGGAGGAGGGTTTGGAAATGCGAGCGCGTGAATTATTGAGGACAAACACTGGAGCTTTCCGTGATGACTCAAAGCCAGACTTGATGACACTCTGTAATGTTTCTCCCCCCGGGCGGTGGATTTAGCCGCATGCTCGAATAAATCCCTTGTAGAGAGAAAGTGGAACCGTAGTTAAAGTTAAATGTGCGGCGCGTCGCTGGTTCTCAGCCGAGCGACGCGCTCTTCTGGTGGAAGCTGCTCAGTGGGAGGGAGACGCGCGAAGGCGCCTGTTGGGCAGAAGGAGGCGAGCGGTGCCTCCCTGCCTTTTTCACTGCTGGCACGAGCCCATATCTCATGAGGCTGGAGAGTGTTGGACAATGTGGAGCTGGAGCGGCAACATGGGAGAAGCAGGAAATGAGAGGGGGCCGGGGGCACCTTCCTGACCTACATACTGGAGATTTTGGCTCCGAGATGAACTCTGTCGGACCCCAGCTGAGGCACAGCACAGTGCAGGAATGCACCCCCCCCCTCACACACACACACACACACACACACACACACACACACACACACACACACACACACACACACACACACACACACACACACACACACACACACACACACACACACACACTCTCTCTCTTCCATCTCTTCCTCGCCCTTCATATCCCTCTTCGTCCTCTATGATTTCACCTTCTTCCAATTAAAAACATGCCCGGCCAGAAGCTGGGCTGCGTTTCGAGCGGGAGAGGCTGACGTTGCCACGCTGTGCCTGCATTTGTCCGTCCATCTGTCAGTTGTGTGTCTGTTGTGGTGGTGAAAGAACACGGTGTGAACGATGACGCTGTCGGGAACAAACAGCATCGGTGCCTTTGCTTCAGAATCGTTCAAATTTCACTCCAACGGCAGAAGTTACAGTTTGTTCCTGCTAAGCATCGATCAGCCACAAATACTGAGCTAGAATTAAAATACAATACAATTTTTGTCATTTTAAATGTGGGACAGCTTCTTTTCACCACATATATATAAATTAGATTTTCTTTTCTACACCGGGATTGGCGTTTTTTTTTTTTCTGGGGTAACGTGGAATAATTTCCACCGCATAAAAACATTGATTGCTTATCTCCCTGCTCACAGTTGGAATATATTCGCTTTCACATAGTTTAATTGTATTCATGGAAACACACATCAGACAGACTCTACCTTGGGGCAAGGAGAGCCGTAGAAACGCGCCTTTGTGCGTGTTCAGGAGCCATCTCACCGCTGCGCTTTCACCAAATCTACAACAACAACCCAACGTGAGCCGCGGGTGCGTCTCATGTTCAATCACCTTTTACCTGTTTTTCAGTGCAGCGCAGTTTAACCGCACTGGAAAGTCGAGCCTGAACGAACAGTAGCAGAGAATCAACGCCTCAGTCTTAGAAACAACAAGGGCCATTTTAAAAGGATTTACTGCACAGATGCTCCGCAGGATTCTGTAGTGAACCGTCCGATAAACCAGTCAAACTGATTAAACTGATATTAATTGCTACAGAATAACATTGCTGAATAATTATTTAATAGCTTCCTCCGTGCTGCCTCTCCCTGTTGACATATCCGCGTGTTTACGATCTATAAATCAATGCTTCCTGTGCTAATGAGGGGCAGGGATCGCGTGGGGACGGATCCGCGGCGACTGTAAAGTGACACTCGCGGGAGAGGAGCATCGATTGTCCCGCTCGGCCGCTGGCGCATTGCTGAGATGGGCCCACGCGCACAAACGTGCATCTGCAGAACGCGAAGCGAGCGCGTGACGCGCGGCCGGGCTCCCCTGCTCAGGGTGTATGTGTGTGAAAGGACGTGGACCCACAGGAAGCCTGCAGATGATGCAGATAAGATGCCCCGCTGTTTACTTACTCGCTGGTGTGTGTGAAGGTTATAATAGCCACATCCTTATCAGTGAGAAGAATTTAAAAGCTTGAGAAGGAGTTGGGACGGAATCGTCTTCACGGTGCTTCGTGGCTGTTTCTGCATGTTTCTGTAACAGTCTCCTCTTCTTTGTTGGTGCTCTCGCCGCTCACTTCGCGAGGCTGATCCGGCCTCGCCGCTCGCAGCCGTAAAAGGGCACGGCGCTGGGAACGAGATGACAGGACGAGAAAATTACAGGCTGAAGTGAACGCACGCACGCACGCACGCGAGGCGCAGATGGGACGACCAACCTGAAACTCATCATTTAACCCGAAAGAGTAGAAGTGATGAGATTGTAAAATGTCTGTGACTAAATTAGTCTTTGTTTGTCTGTAGTTGTGTGTAAACCTGAATATTTCTTCGATACTTTAGTACAGGCATCATTTAATCACATCAATACCGGACCTACTGATCAAACACAGCTGGTTTGTGACTCAGTATTGCATGTTTGCAGCCACAGCGGTGCTGGTGCTGGTGCTGGTATGTGGATTTTTTCGCTGTTCCACATGTGGCTTTCATTCTTTATACCAAGTCAATGGAGATGAATACGTAGCGGCCTGTTCTCAGCCACGGTGCATGGAGCAGGATGTCTTCCCAGTTTTGTTGATGGCAACAGGGGATGCTCCAGACTTATGACTCAGGAGGTACCGGTAGACAGACAGAGCCAATATTCAGCTTCACTTGGTTTGCTGAGGTTGTGCGACATCACCGTCAAGTTGTCCGTCCTCTGCGCCGACAACACAGTCGACTCTGATCTCATTATGAGACTTTATCTTTTCACTTGTCTGGTTTGATGGACACCTATGATCTCAGCTCAATAGGAGCTTGTACATGTTCTCACCATAGCAACAGGCCACTTGAACCCACAGGAAAAGAAGGACCTTGTGTCTCTGTATTCATTAACTAAATGTCAGGGATCTTCTGCTGGTTCCGCTCAGAGAGATGGACACTTTTATAGCAGACTGGTCCGAGGAGCCGTTATAGTATTCATGTTCTCATTGGAGGTTTCCACAGGTTTCGACAGGCTTCTTCTTCACCATCTGTGTCTAAACTGAATTGTTCAGCAGGCTCAAGGCCACAGGGATTACTTTGAAGATTTTCCATGACTTAAGCTTTGGAGTGCAAGTGTGTTTGTGTATTTAAATCATGCATACGAATGAAGCGAAACCTACAAACTCTCCCCCCATCAGCTGCGAGTGAAGGCCAATACAGCTGGATTTATGTGTTACCCTCCTCCACCCTAATTCTACCCTACATACCAGACGGTGCAGTCACCGAGAGCGCAGCTTGCGAGCCAGCTCACGTGCAGTCAAACGTAAAGGGCCGACTCTTACAGGAAACAGCGGCTAAGAGGGGGAGGAGGGGGAGCCTAGAGAGGCAAGGGGGAGAAAAGATTTCCCAGAGCATGAGAATGGGCCCAAAGGAAAACACAGCTCAGACTCCAGATGTAGCAACACACTGTATACACATGCTAACCCAAACACACACACACACACACACACACACACACACAAACAAGGAGAAAGATAATGAGGGTCGGAGCTCTAACAGCTCTGCTCGGCGCCAGGAGGTCGGTCGTTTTTTTTTTTGGCAACACCATAGCAAACAAATGGAAGATAAAGAAAAGCAGGCGCGAGAATCATCAACGGAGAAAAGAGTGAATGAGGCGAACGAAGCAGACTTTTAATCTGATGCTAGAGATGCCGGCGGCGCTCACGCGAGGTGCGGCTTCACTGTGCCACTTCCCTTTGAAGTGGACATGGTCGGCTGTCGGCTGCTGGAGCCCAGTGTGTTGACATGGCAACCGGTGTTTCATAAAAGGTGTGGACACATGGATAACAGGAGGAAAGCAGCCCTAAAACTGAAGCGGCGGAGGAATTATTTTACATCGATCGCTTCAAAACATCAGCGTTTCGTATCAGATTAGTCAAAAACACCCACGGTGATAAACAGTTCCGCAGCTCTGAACATTTCTAAGAATAAATCCCCTCTTCTGTGCTTGTACAGAGTGAAAAAATGTAATTAAGTCAGCAATGTATCACGCTGGTGGTATAGCGCCACCTAGAGGCTCGTTCCACCAAACCTAGGGAGTTAAGGCACTGTGTTTTCACTGTTCCAGGAGCTGCAGAGCAAGAGCAAAGTGTGCGCCAACGTGTTCTGTGGAGCCGGCAGAGAGTGTGCGGTCAGTGAGAAGGGAGAGCCCAGCTGTCTCTGCATAGAGGTGAGCGCCTGAACAGTCCCACGTCACCTGTGTGCTGCCACAAACACAGGGTTCCCACGTGCACAACGGGAATGCAGACACTATTTCTCCACTCTGCTCATCGTACCCTTTGTTTTGGATGCCAGAGCTGCAAACCCCACAAGAGGTCCGTGTGTGGCAGCAATGCTAAGACCTACAGAAACCACTGTGAGCTGCACAGGGATGCCTGTCTGACTGGTTTGAAGATCCAGGTGGCTCATGATGGACACTGTCAGGGTAACAGCACACGGAACCACATCAGCATCTCACCACAGTGTTGTGGACGCGTTTACAGGCCCATTTACACCACCACGCGCGTTCGAGACCACAGCGAGGTTATCGTGACCAATTACAAAGACGTTCTTATCAAGAGCTGTAAATGTTCTAATTCCTAGAAGCTCTTTGTCAAGAGGACATGCTGGACCTGCACAGGCTTCAAAGGTCCAGTGTTGGGCCTCCACCATGACCCGGCAGGAGTGTGGTGAAACCTCTCCACTTCCTCCTTTGGCCGAATGAGCCCTATATTACACATTCAAGGCCCTGACGCTGCTGAATTAATGTGGCCAGTGCAGAATAACATTAAATGCCACTGATAAAGACACTGGCTGTCAGTGTTTACAAGCACATATAATATAAAACCTGTCAGAGATCAGAACACAGTGTCCTGCTGCCATGAGAAGGACTGAAACTCAAATGTTAAAGTCCTGTTTTATTATTACTTTGTTATTTGGGCTTCGTCCAAATAAGTTGACACGCTGAGAATCCAAGCATCTCCTTCTGTTGCCGCTCTGAACCCTAACATGTTAGCTATAGGTTAGTTACAGTACGAAGGAGGGCCCAACAGCGCTATGTTTGAAAAAAAAAAAGATTGACGTGTGAGAAGTGAAGTGTGAGAGAGAGACACACGCGCTGGTTTAGCTCCCTCTAAGTGGAACAGCGTCTGGCTCACCTGGTGCTGATAATAGCTATCAGAAGTGATCTCTGAACTAGCCCATATTCATGCAGCTGATATGGGAGGTCACCGAGTTGATAGTGGACTGTATAAGGCCACGCATACGTAACGACGCGGGGCCAATCCACACTTACATTCACACCGCTCGCCTTTACTTATCTGTTATTACCCTAATGTCAGTGTCTTATCTGAAGTCGGCTTTGAAGAGCTCCCATCTGCTGATGACACACACGTGTCCCCGCTGACCTGGTCATCAATCTGAACTGTGCCAACATAGTCAAGGAAAATAATCCCGTTGTCCCTTTTACTGACCTTTGGCCGAGTGCTCAGCGAAGATCAGCTCCAGTGTTTTAAATGAAACGTTTGATTCTGTTTGTCGCCTTAAACGTCATGTTTTTTCCCCACATTCAGAAAAGAAAAGCCAGCAGGCAGCTGCCAGTCCAGGTGAGTTGTGCTGCGTCAACGCGCACTCACGTTGCATATTTTAATAGACACATGTAAGCATTACTTGGTCACGTGGTTCAAGATGATGTTAGGATTTCTTGTGTATTAGGATTTTGGCTATTGATTCTAATAGCATCATCATAGCATAACAGAAAGCACAATGCTGACGTGTGGGGAGATTCGCGGGAACAATAGATTGGATTATTTATTAATGCTGCTGACCTATGGAATTGTTTCAGTCGTATGTTATGCTGCCGACCGCAATGAACTGAGGAGCCGTGTCATCCAGTGGCTGCAGACAGAAATTGTCCCAGATGGCTGGTTTGTGAAAGGATCCAATTTCTCTGACATCCTGCTCAAATACTTCAAGGTGGGTTTCTTCTCTCTGTGGGACCAGTGTCACACACTGTGTGTGTGTGTGTGTGTGTGTGTGTGTGTGTGTGTGTGTGTGTGTGTGTGTGTGTGTGTGTGTGTGTGTGTGTGTGTGTGTGTGTGTGTGTGTGTGTGTGTCCTTCAAACACCCTGAGCTGTCGAAATATTCATGTGAGTGACATTTTGAAAGCTGATGGTTGTGGTTCGGGTGGGAAAAGAATGGGCCGATGCCGACACTGTGCACACTGATAAAACAGAGGAGAAACACTTCTTCAAATACGTGGTTTCAAACAGTGGCTTTTCTTATGAATATCAAAACATGTTTTCAATCCATCCTTACTTCACCACAGTCACCTAATGAGTCCATTAGCTAAATAACAATGAAGATTATAATTATGTGAGACTTTACTAGTTAAACAATCACAAATTAGGGTTAAATCAATATAAGCAATAAACATAACTTCAGATATAGATCTTTGCTAACAACTAATACATAGGTTTAAATTTTCGTGTTTTTGCTCCAGCCCACTTTAAAACATTAATTTGACCAGTGTCAGTGTTACAGGACGACAGGTAATATCTTGTTCTACTCTCTGCTGGTTAATGGCCGACTATAGTGACCTGTTTTTCAGAAATATCAATGATTCTTTTAATAGTACTATTTGCAGAGCAGGGTCACAAACTTGAAATAAACTGCAAACAGTGATTGCATAATGTGTGTTTCTGCTCGTATAAACCTTCATTGTGAAATGTGCCGTCCCTGCGTCCGTTTATGCTCTGCAGTCGTACGACAATGGGGATTCTCAGATGGACTCTGCTGAGCTGCTCAAGTTCATCCAGCACAACGAGTCGGTGGTTGAGCTGCAGTCGTACGCGGACCAGGAGAGCAACAAGCTGCTCAGGTTGGTGTGTTTACAGCTAAGATGAGTGTGTAATAGGGACACGGTTACTGCTGCTATATGAACATCATCCGTAGTAATGCCGTCCGTATGGAGCTGTATCTGTGTGCTGGGCTATTTTAAGTCTTGCAGCCTCTGTCCCTGTCTGATTTAGAGTAAACCTCAGTGACGGCCCCCTGCTGGGAGCCCACATTGGCATGAACACCTGCTCTAGGTGGCATAAAAAGCCAGATGTAATAGTTGTTTATACAGAGTGTGTGCGTGTGTGTGTGTTTTTTCCAGGAGCCTCTGTGTTGATGCCCTCATCGAGCTCTCCGACGAGAATGCTGACTGGAAGCTGAGCTTCGACGAATTTCTCAACTGCCTGAAACCTGGCTTCAATCCACCAGAGAAGAGTGAGCCGCCGTTCGTGCCCTTTTGCCGTTATGTAACATACGTACAACTCACTGTGTAGCAACTCTGACGCGTCACGAGTGAGCCTCACACCGCTGCTCTTTGGAGGATGGCTTGAGGTGCAGTCAGAGTTTTGTGGACGCCGCCTCGTGTCCGATGTGTGTGGGTCAAAGTTCACAGGAAGCAGAGGTATTGTGTGGTTTAGTCCCAGAGAACATCTGGAGAGCACTGAACCCCAGAGCACCACAGGAGTCAAGGACACACACAGAAGTGTCAGCCTTACATAAGTCATCAATCAATCATCATAAATCCCTTTATTTAAGCATGTACAGTATGATTTAATATCTAGTTCTTTCCTGACATCAGTAACAAAATGCTGCTGAACAAGGGTTTTGAAGGTTTCCTGACGTCTGCATTCTGACCCAAGGTTCACATAAACGTACAGTATAGATGAGCGATGTGGCATTCTGACGAGCCATGTCGCTCTTATCTTCCTGCTACAGTCCGTTATCTGTGGCCGTGGCCTGATAGTCTGTCATGTGACGCTCTGCAGAGTGTGCCTTGGAGGATGAGACGTACGAGGATGGAGCCGAGACCCAGGTGGAGTGTAACCGCTGTGTTTGTGCATGTGGCAACTGGGTCTGCACTGCCATGACCTGTGCTGGTAAGTCAAACATCCGTGTGCGGCCTGCGGATGCGACAACACGCTATGTAACGAGTGCCGCGTACGCGTTCGCCGCGACCTTGACTGTTTTGGTGTGTGTTCAGACAAAGCAGCGACTGCGGATGACTCAGCCGATGCCGGGGCGGAGATGACTGAGGAGGAGTGGAACCTGCGCGTGGCGGAGCTCAATAAGCACCAGGTCTGTCTGCACCATCTCACCCCCTCAAACTGATGTAATAGTTATGACAAACGGTCTGACCAAAGCTTGACTCATGCTCACGTAGCCACGAGAAACCGACATTGTTTTACTACAAATTACTAGTTAATCAATAAAACCACCCCGAGGCTGCATTAGATACTGCCATAACACAGTAGAACTGCAAACTCAGTGTCATGTCAAGTTGCGATGATATGCTGTGGAACAATAGATGGAATGGGACTACGTGTCAGGATCTGCAGCAGCAACTGCCACTTTATTTCAGGATCTCCGTCTCCTGGATGTCATTACATCCCATGGTTTCCTTAAGCAATCAGTATAAACCGTGTAGAAGCGCTTCTACCCCAGTCCTGCATCTGACTGACCTACAGCGAGAGAGTTTTACTATTCTCGTGGCGCGTCTGCTCTCGTGTTCTTGCTTTGTGGCGCTAAACACACGAGAGCATGAAGTTCACAAGGTAGAAGATTCTGGCTCGAGGCCACGGCTGAATCAGCAAGGTCGTGTACTCTATGCGCCAGAAGGGCAGCTTACGATGCCGCTGTAAACAAATCAGCTCTGGGTTTGGCTGGGTGTACGATGACGAGAGCCTTGCTGTGAACATCTAAATGACTGATGTTATATGTTAAATAGTGACTTTTTTTTGATTAACTGTAGGAAACAGTTGAAAAGATGAAAGCCAGCACAAAGGAGGCCTGAATAAGGAAGCAGTGAAGGAGAGGAGGCGCCATCACCTTCTTCCATACTTGATTTACACAACGGCCATGTGTTGTTCTTAAACTCACTTGTTCATGTTTCATTGCTATGTTAATTATTATACGTTTTTTTACATTGTTTAATTATTTGTGTTTATGTTTGTTAGATCCAGGGCCTAGCAAAGAGGTTTCTAGGATCCCTTTTTGTTCTGTACTGTCATATTTGATTGTGTTACTGTGCCTCTACAATAGCTCTGGGGCCGTATTTTACTACAATCCTATTTTTACAACTATTGTGAAACCAACTGTCGAGTCGATACTATCTTGGGACGTGGAAGTCACTGTTAGGTTGGACCGTTGGAAAGCTGTTTAAATAAGAAACTGCTGAGGCACAGTGGAAGCTGACTACTTGACACATGGTGCAGCATATTTCTCTACACCCTCGGATTTTACAGTTGGTTGGTTGAAGAACCAGGATAAGAGGAGAAATCTGCTATTGATTTAGACTTTTGTTGCCATTTAGAACCACAGTAGGCCACTACTTGACCAAGGCACTTAGCCTTTCTTTCTTGCTTTCTTTTAGTAGTAAAGTAATAAGTTTGCAAAAATATTCTGCAAAAAAGCTTCAATGTACAGTATGCTACTGGACTGAGTCAGAACTCATCTACTCCCCATGACATGCTCATACAGGTCTCAGATGTTTTGAGACAATTTTCTGTCTGTTTTCACTTTTTGGCGACACCATGGTCCAGCTTTGAGCGTGGAGCAGCACAACGGCACCCAGGTGAGACCTTGTGTGAACATAGCACGGGGAAAAATGAAACCAAAGTCTTAATGAAGTGTTTGAATGATGTACTGAATTCTCCAGGTAAAACATTACTCTGGACCCAGCAACAACACTATACCTGTGCTTTCAAAATCACTCTAACAGAAGGACTAGCCTCACTGTCAGCTAACGTAGGTTAGTCGCATCTCTCAGCAGATGCAGATGCATATGCGTGTGTGTGTGTGTGTGTGTGTGTGTGTGTGTGTGTGTGTGTGTGTGTGTGTGTGTGTGTGTGTGTGTGTGTGTGGCTGTGTGTGTGTGTGGCTGTGTGTGTGTTTGCTTTGTGTGTGTTGCTGAGAGTAGTTTTGATTTATTTGATTTCAATGCCGTTGTTTGTTAAAATCCTGTAGGGAACTGAGGTTTGAAAATACAAATCAGTGCCTTAAACCCGCGAGCAGTAAACTACAGGCCTCTACCTTTACCTGCACATCTAGGCTTTCATGCCGCATGACATAGCAGGAATGAGTGTGCTTTGCTGAAGCTTAGCTTCTTTTGCTTTGCCGTCCCGTCCTTGATAAATGTCTGTGTGAATGTTGCATTACTAGGTTCATAGGTTCAAGTTAGATCTTTATATTCCATTAAAGGCTCAGAGACTGTAAGGAAAATGTACTCATGCCAATAAAGCCCATACACCACAATAAAGGTTTGTCGCTTTGGTTGTGTTTAAGAGTGTTTGTGTTCCCATCTATTAAATGCCAATTAATGACTAAAAGGTGTGTACAAGGAGCCTTGCACTTTAAGAGAAACACTAGAAAACCAGTAGTGGAAGTTATTCCCTCAAGGAACAAAACATGTCTTTGTCTTAGTTAAAGACTTTGGGAGTATTTCATTCATTTAATCATTTAATTCAGCCTCTCTTTTGTTGCCCTTGATTACATTAGTGAACTGAATGTTTTCTCGCAGTTCAATCTTGCAGAGCTCATTTGCGAGCTTTATGTGCTAAATATGCAAATTGCTTTCTGAGGTAACATTAGCAGAAACGAGCTGTGACTGCCGTGGGGGGAGCCCGATTCTCCTGTAACTCTTTCTCATGCTACGCACGCTCACATTCAACGCAGCCGGCGGAGCGTTGCACAATGAAACAAGAGGGGCCTGTTGCATAAGGCCGTTAACGCGGGTCAGACGTGGCCTGGGGCATCTGGACGCCGCGGCCGCGTTAATGCAACACATCGGCAACTCCACCCCCGCGGCGAAACCCAACAGCAGCCAGCGACAAAGCGCAAATAACCCGTGAAATAAACATGTTACGAAGGGCTTAATTGAAATGTTATTTGACCGGTGGGTGGGCTGACCAATCAGCTGCGTGGGGGGCGGGGTTTGCTGCAAGCACTAGCCAATCGCTCAAAGGCTAGGTGAATATTGCCCGCAAAGAAGGTCCGTGCCGCGGGGCAGCACTCGACGCACTTACGTGTAGTCACAACGGCGAGTCCTCGGAGTTAAAGGAGTGACCCAGATTCCCAGAGATGCGATAAAATGTTACCGCCGAGCGAAGGAACCGCAGTCGTGCTCCATGTTGACGGACAAGTAGCGGAGTTCGCCGTCGCTTCCACCCTGTAGCTCAAACTTTCGTCAGAGTTGGGAATCCACGCTAAAACAGCCAAAATGGAGAATCACGAAGGAGCGGCGGCGGTGGGCGACGGCGTGCTCGACTTCTCACGCCTGAGTCTGACCTCCTTCAGCGTCGACGGCGTCAGCAGCGACCGGAAACGGGACACGAAGCAGCTGTACCTGAACAACAACCGGCTCACCTCGCTCTCCTCGTCGCTCTGCCTCTTCTGGAACCTCGAGTTTCTGGACCTCAGCAACAACGGGCTGACGACCATCTGCGAGGGCGTCACGCGCCTGCACGGGCTCAAGACGCTGATCGCCAAGAACAACCGCCTGGACGAGCTCTCGCTGCCCAAAGACTTCGGCTCTCTGCAGCTGGAGGTGTTGAACTTTAGTGGGAACCGATTCCAGGAGATCCCGCTGCAGTGCATGAAACTGCTGCGCTTGCAGTCGCTTTCACTCGGCGGAAACCGACTGAAGAGTATACCTGCGGAGATCGAAAACCTAGTCAGGTAGGTAACACCGGAAGCCCCGGCTACTACCGTTACTAGCACCGACTCGAAGATTCACGTTATCACGTAACCGCTACCTAGCTATGCGTCTTGTAACAAGCTAAGCTAATGTGCGGTTCAGTTTAGTGTATTCGAGCATAGTTGTGCCTGCTCTTGTTCGACTGTCATATCGTATCAGTACTATTGATAAATCAGTCATAATCGAATTTGCCCATATAAAGCTAAAGTTACATGGTTTCTAGCTTGCGACTTTAAATACTGTTGTGATGGTTACCTGCTCTTGATTGTTGAGTGGGACCGTGACCTGAGGCTAGCAGCCAATCAGAGGCAAAAATTAGGCTAAAAGCTGATTGGCCGGTCAATTAGCCCACTGATGGAAAAATAAATGCTAAGGTGATATTTGATCATTGATTGTTAAAAGATTAAATAACTTAAGTGTTTCCCCTAAAGCTTTTATTGACGTCGGTCCGATTTTTTGTTATTTGGACCATTGGCCAATCACAGCAAGTCATTTGAAGACCACCCCTTAAAAGTACCTCGGAATTTTTTTTCTTTTTTTTCCTTTTTTTTTTTTTTACATGTATTTGATACTGCACCAAATGTTCAATTATATACAATTAAAGAACTATTAACCAACGTTATGCACATTTAAAGGAGTAGAGACTCCTATTTAACCACCAGAAGGTTTTGTAGAATGAGTTTGGCATAAACTTGGTAAGTGTGGTCAGTTTCTTCATACTTTGCAAGGTTTGCCAGTCCTGTTCATTTACAGACATTTTGTCCTGTAAACAACATGACTCAGCCGGCAGGAAGTGTAACGTTGTGTAAAGCATTTGACCCGAGGTTGTTTTTACAGTAAGATTCTAAGTAAATAAAACCAAGCAGTAAAGAAAGGAGGGGTTACAACTATAAATGCCACACACGAGTATGGATGAAATAAAAGGCCATTAAACCTGTTATCATCTGTAAACAGATATTTAGAAACGTGACTTTCTCACGTACTCCCAGGTATGGTTATCTTTTTATTAAGAGACCTTTATGATCAAATGACCTAATAAACACAATATAAATATACTATATATAAAAGTATGAAATATTTCAAATTTAAATGTTCCACTTTTATTTATTTTTGTCTGGCTCTTCAATTTTCATATTGAAAATTTCATATTGAAAATTATAGAGAAACTTACGGTACGGTTTAGATAATGTTTTTTTATCTCTGGTGGCTGATTTGTGTCACTGTTCGTGAGGGGACCCTGAATGTCTCCGGTCCTGTCAGTGCTCAGCCCCCAAGGACAGTATAATGGTTTCCTCTCTCGCAGTCGCTGTGTCATCAGTTCCAGCAGCCAGATGGCCTGACAGCTTACTTTTACTGACCATGCATCCATAGCTCTGTCCCTGTGTTTCACTTCCAATTACTAACCTCTTATGCCTCCACCTCTGTGTTCTCCATGCCTCTATGATACCTACGAGCATCCTTTTGTTGTTCTAATATCGTAAACAGAACCTATCTATGTTACTGTTTACTACTTTCAGTGTGGTCGACACATATAAAGTCCAGTTTTCTGAAAGTGGGTCAAATATAAATTCTTGTCCATCTATTCTACAGATTTCTTGATGCTTTTGGTAAATGTAGATGCCCAGAAACATATGCAACTTCTGCAAAGTCTTAAGTTTGAAGCTAGCGCCCCCTGGAGGTGGCAGAAGTTTTTACCATTGGTTTAACAAGACATAGAATATGAGGTACATAAAACATGTTCTATAGAATTAACCATTTCACTGTATCTCCCCTCTTTAGTCTTGAGCTGTTGTATCTGGGTGGAAACCTCATCTCAGCTATTCCTCCTGAAGTGGCAAACCTGCCCTACCTCACCTACCTGGTTCTATGTGACAACCGCATCCAAAGTGTCCCACCACAGCTCACCAGGTAACTGCAGCTCTCCACCGCTCTTCTTCTGGTTTACCGTGCAGCACACGATCACCTCAGAGCATAAAAGGGTTGTTCAGTATGGTTGAAGTCATATTTTGCTTCTGTGTCTGACTCCAGGCTCCACTCACTCCGTTCTTTAAGTCTCCACAACAATTTGCTCACTTACCTGCCGAGGGAGATCCTCAGCCTGGTGCACCTGCAGGAGCTCAGTCTCCGAGGTAACCCACTGGTTGTGCGCTTTGTTAAGGAGATGACCTATGACCCCCCTTCGTTGCTGGAGTTGGCAGGACGTACAATCAAAAGCCGAAATATTCCTTACTTCCCCTGCGACTTGCCCTCGAATTTGCTGCGTTATCTGGACCTGGCAAGCAAATGCCCCAACCCAAAGTGTGCTGGTAAGACAATTCCTACTGGTCAATGACTTTCATATTGTGATACCTTGTCAACCAGTTGTGTCCTTCTAGATTAACGAAGATATTTAGATAAATGGTACTGAAAACTGAACTTTGTAGGATAAATATTTATTCTAGTGACCAACACGATCAAACCTGTTTTAATGTTGTTTTTGTCATTCTGAACTTTCTCCAGGTGTCTATTTTGATTCGTGCGTGCGCCAGATCAAATTTGTGGACTTCTGTGGGAAGTACCGGCTGCCCCTTATGCACTACCTGTGCTCCCCAGAGTGCACATCACCCTGCAATTCCAACCCCCAAAGTGATGCCGAGTCCGAGGACGAGAGCACGGTTCCTGCCGACCGCCTGCAGAGGGTGCTTCTGGGGTGATGGGAAATGGAGGATCCTCTAAGCCCAGCTGTGCCAGCTACACACAATACACACAAATATGCAACACACAATGTGAAACGGTGGTCCTTTCTACTGTGGCCTTAAAATACAAAATCACATTATATGGCTGCTGCTCCCTCTTATGTCAGTTTACATACCATGAGTAAAGACAATCTGTTAATTCTCATGGAGCCATGCACCCAGTCAGTTATGGCTCCATAAAAGTGCTCATCTCTTGGTCGAGCATATGAGGGCAGTAAAACTCCTCTTGGACTGAAGGAGCAGCGTTTTTTTATTTTATTTTTTTTTATTTTCTAGGGCAGCACAATTTTCTTTAAAACAAAACCTGGTGCTTTGTAGTCTCTTAATTGTGTTTTAAAAGAGTTTGGATATGAACAGTTGGTTTTTGTCCAGATACTGGAAATGCACACGACGCTTTCATGTATATTACTTTGACCAAGTCGGCATTAAAGCTGCTTTCCTAAAAGGATTTTTCAAGGATGTCACCAGAAACTGACACTAGTTTAACTCAGTCCTGTAAATGGAATGTGTGCAAAGTAGGAGATGGACTAATTTACCCTGTGTTTGGTGAAGCTAGGCTCTTCCACGCGTTCCTAAGACCAAGGCATATGTGTTTTTTTTTTGTTTTTTTTTTTTTGTTCTGAACCACTTGGTAATTGCAGACCAGCCGTGGCACGACGAGAATAATGGTTACGTGCGTAAGCAGAAGAATGCTTGTCCAGGCTTACTCACAGGAAGTGGAAGTGGGGTGGACCATGGAAAACCATTCATAGCGTTAGCGCTGAAACAATAGCTATTCAGAGAAACACAGTGGCAACTTTATGTTCAGGGTCCATGATTTTCACAGAGACCGATTAGTATTTCTGAAACTGGGCTTCCTTCATGTCTGAACAGAGGAACATTTCTGTTCGACTTGCGAGAAATCTAATAAGAATCAGAGTCAATTAGTGAAGAGGAAATCTCCCAGTGGATTTACGTTATATGTTGATGTTTAGGAAATAGAAGAATGCTAGAACCTGCCCTAGAACAAGTGCCTTACTAACTGTGACATGTAACAGGGTGACGTTTTAGGGATTTCTGGACTCACCAGGTTAATCACACTAAAGACAAGAAGTGACCTTAAACACAACTAAAAGCTTTCATGCAAATCTCCAATGCTAAACACTCTATGTATTTAATGACCTGCAGAATAGTGGCACTTAAACAAAGTATATTAAGATGTATTAATTGTATGTTCTATTACCCCATTCAGATTGGATATGTAGATTGTATAAAATATATTACAATAAAGATTGACAGTAACATCTCTAAATTTGAGTATTGCTTTGTGACTTAATGTGTAGGAAATAACTTCACTGCTAAAAGTGTGTGTGTGTGTGTTTACTTGAACCTATGCAACCATTCTGCAGTTTGTCTGTGTTTCATTTGCATATGAAGGTGAGTTCATTCTCGAGGCTCAATACTGAGATCTTTCCTTTAAACCAGAACCAAGAGATGCCAGACTAAGGGGGTGCTAATCCCTCGACATCACCTGCCAAGAGCTACACGCTTCTTTGTTTCCCGTCTCTTGTCCCTTTTCACTGTTTCTGTTCCTATCTCTGTGCCTCATTCAACTCCTTTTCACCTCGCTGTTTTTTATTTAGTGTTTCAAATAGTGGGTTTTAAATGGGCTTTGAACAAGTCGCAGTTGGGGACTGGGTGTTTTTGCAGCATGTCTCTTGTCTTTGCTCTCTTAGAAGTGCGCCTGCAGAAGCCACCTAGCAGCAGTGGTCGCCTAGGAAACACTGCAGTCTGGAATAATGTCATAACAGTTTGTGCACTCTGGGTCGTACATTAGGCACTACAACGCTGTCACAAATGCAACCAGCCGCAATGAACTGGAAGCAAAGAGTTGTTGGTGGGAGACGAGAAGAGGAGCTGTCGCCAGCAGTCGAGATTCAAATCAACTTCATCTGATGAGTCTCCATAAAAGGAGAAAATTTGGGTTTGAAACTGGACTGGCCTCAGAAGAGGAATAGACTGTCTGTAGCTTTCAGCACCTGGGCCACTACACAAACCTGCCTCTGGTCCTGTTCCTCCAGCTGTATGAGGTTTGCTTCTCGCTACATAATAACTTGTTTGCTTAACATCACCAGGCGCCATTATTCAGATTTTCACAAAACTGTTAACAATACCCACAGTGTACTGCGATCAGTGGATCAAAGAGCAAAGGGCTTTGACATAAGGGTTTTGAGTCCCTAAGCCTCTTATTGCTCTCAGTGAGAGACGTACCAGCCCAAATCAGCTCACTGTATAGCAGCGCGCAGTCACACATGACGTGCTCAAATTTACACTCGCCTGCACACGACAGTCGCACACTGCAGACACTCGCCGCAATCAGACCTTGTCTTCAGAATAATACAGTATTTCACTCAAGTTGGAAGTGGAGGTGTCGAAAAGGACAAAAAGTTGTGGATTCTTCCACAGTCCAGAAAACGACTAGAGGTGAAACTTGTCATAATTCTGACATCATGGCTGCTTTGTTGCTTATTCATCTTTTAAACAAGGAAGCAGCCTTTTTTTAAATCAGAACTACTTTCAGTAGAACCATGAGGACTGGATCCCCGCTGCACAGCTTTGATCCCGTCCTGCTAATCCAGGCCCAGGGCAACGCTGCAGTGCGAGCTGGAGGGTTCCAGAGGGATTTGCCTCTGGACATGTCAGTAACAAACCTGGACGTGTCACCGGGGGAGACTGGGCCCGGACGGACGGCGCTGCTGGAAGGGCTTGGGGACGTTTCGCACACAGAGCTTTTTATTTTCTCCCACAAAAGACTGGATGATGGGACTCTCCGGCGCGGCGGCCTGTTGTTGAGTCACAGTCACAGATGCTTCCATGTCAGGAAACGGCATCGCTGCCTGTCAGGAACCTGAAAAGCTTGCGTGTTATTGTTTTGTTTGGTGGATTTCCAGCTGATAGCCCAGAACCAGAGAGCGACCGTAAGTGACACCTGTGTTTGTTAATTATAACATGGTCCTGTTAAAACCGATCCCTGTTAACTTAGACTGAACGGCACGTGTCCGCTTTCATCCAGCTCGTCCTCCCTCTGCGCTTTTCCTCGTTGACTTCTGCTTTTTCAAGTAACCGCCCCGTGTCTCTGCATGAAATATTGAAGCGGACAGTAATCCGAGCGCCCGTGCGGTCCACCTGCCACCGGTGCCGTCTGTGTTGAACCTGATCCCAGGAGGAACCTGAGCACGAGGGCCACACTTCAGATGAAACAGAGCACGTAACAACGAATCAGTCGTCCAGTGTGGCACCAAAACAGTGAGTTTATGCATCATTCAGTTTTTGTCGCTGCATTTTCCATCTTTAATAACTATTTAATGTATAAATGAGTATTTAATACCCTGATCCTTTCATATGAAGGATTATTAGATTTGTTTATTGGTTTTGCTGATCTTTTATTTAAAACATCAGTTTAGTTAATGATCAGAGTTTCCAAATGTAAATGTAAGGAATAAGATTCTATTGTCTCACCCTTAATGAACCACCAATGTTCCTTTCACAGATTTCAGTGTTAAATTGTGGGAACTCATTCGTCCATTTGTCCCAACTTTATAACAAAGTGTTCTCTCTCAGTGTCTCTCTTGTTTTCAATAATTAAAGTGTTGCAACAGCCTGCCTGAAAACACACAGTGCTAGATCCAAGTCATCATTTGATGTTGATCATGCATATCCTTCGCTCCATGATACAAATAGTCTGAGATTCTAGCTCCATTACGTTATGAACACACAGGAGGACCAATCAAAAGGTTGCAAGGACTTCTCCTTCTGCAAAGAAATAGAGACGGAACAGAATCGTACCAATTTGTTACCTGGAGGGTAACTATGCTGTCAATTTTACTTCATTTAAAACCAATGCTTTGAACCCAGAATTTTTTCAGATCTGAATCAAAATCTGTGCTCGGCTTTTGATCTTGGAAAACACCACTTCAGACTAGCTTCAATTAAAAACCAGTGAACCTACAGCGGGACGCCACATAAACCCCTTCTCAGCATACAGTGCTACTGACACTGCTGTACGTGGTGACACTCCCTCATCAGGAATGACCTTGTTTGTAAGCTCACACTGTAAATCTCTGTGACGTCTTAATAACACCTTTATGCCTCTGATGGCTGGTGGAACAAATGCAGACATATTTCCAGTAGCTCTCTGTGCTCAGAGCCTTTTCACGTGGTTCTCCCTGAACGTTTTTGTCCACCTCAATGTGAACGTGGCGTGCGCTCATCAGAGACGTGTTTCTCTTTCCATTGAAACAAGTGATGTTTTTCACCGTATTTATTTGCACTGTGCACACGGACTGTCCGGCCCAGTCCCATGTGCCGCCCGGTCCCTGGGGGGGGGGCGCAACACGCTGCACGCACACCGTCGCAATGCTGCTGCCCCGCGTGGGTCACGTCACACTCTGAAACCCATTTGCGGGGCGGTTTGAGTTTGAAAGCTTGGAAAGGAAAGCGAGCGAGGGAGGACACACGCCTCCCCTCCCCGAGTCACACGCCTTCCTCCATGCGCAAATGAAAACTCCGGCAGCCTGGTGAACTTCTCCACTGAGTGACAGGATCTTATCGCGCCGTGGACTGGGTCTGATGGACGTATCATCGTGTGGGATTCAGTCAAGGTGTGCCGCTATGGGACCCGTGCAGCTATGAAAGCTAAAGTGTCGCCCAGTCCTGTGTTTCCTATTCATATAAAAAGGCTTTTGAGTCTTGCGCGATGGAGGCTGGACGGAGAGTGGGACGAGGTGATGGAACCCTCTGTGCGCTTTGGAGACCGAGGTTTGCTCTTTAAACTCCTTATTTGTAGTTTACTTTCCTTGTTTTCATCTTTTTTATATTGGTAACTTTCTTTTATCGTTAAAAAATCGTAGTTGAACTTACGCTGCCGTGACCAAGTGCGTATTTACGCAGCTCCATTGCCGATCGTTTACCTTCTGATACTTAAACTTCCAGCTCTATGTCGACCTATAGTCTAATGATTATCTTGCCTGTAGACGAACTACATTTTCATATACATAGAGTGACGCGGGTTGCAATCTGCTTTGATGACAGTCTAATATGACTGTAAAACGCACCATGTGGACAGAGATGACGTGCGTCGAGCTGAGGCGGGATTTCGGTCCCATTAATTGAATTCTAGCTCAGATTAAAGAATAAACTAAACCGATTACTGGCCAAGGAGGAATGTTTCAGTGTTGGCCCCTGAACCAGGCTTTGGTCCACATGCGGCATCGCCTGTGGTTTAGACTCTGATCTTAAAAGAGAAACCAAAAGATTGACAGGACAATAAAGGGGTTTAACTCAGTTTTAATTACAGCTCTTCTTGGTTAGAGGCTAGTGATCTAAATCTCCCAGTGACCTGTCAGAAATGGGAGAAGCAGTCCCAGTGGTTCACTATAATAAAGTATATTTGAGCTTGAAGTCGGAGCTAAGCTGCACACGGTGAAGGCCCGCCCTACGTGGAGCTGTGTTCAGGGCTACAGGTAGCTCAGGTATGACTTGCGGTTTAGCCTTCAGGACTTTAAAAGGCACTCCTCACGACTATTCCGAACTGTCAAAACATGTCCGTAAAATCTACCTCAGCCGGGGGAAGAGCCCTGCTCTCGCTCCCTGTGCAGTGACCTCCACGCCGGATGCGGTCCAGCCTTCGTGGACTTGTGCAGGGCGGCAGGTTCGCTCCCAGGGAGGCAGAACTTTCAAAACCGGGCGGAAATGCCTCTCTCCCTGTCAGCGTTTCCTGCAGGAAGCGGCAGAGCTGTATCTAAACTTGGAAAGTGACAAAAGAACATGGACAGGAACTTCCCAGATATGTTGCTTCGAGATTTTCATTGTTCTAACAAGTAGGTTAGTGTGGGCTTCACTTTATAACATTCTAGACTCCACGCGGCTGAACGCACATCACTAGACATCAGCGTTTCTTTAGACCCCTGCAGGTTATGAGTCAGTCCACAGACAATGGCGAGACGAGAGATGCTACTCACATAAACATCACCTGTCTGCACCGATGCAAGTGGTCGCGCATTGTCTCAACAACATGCAGCTGAGTCATTTCAGTGTTAGCGGTGATCACACTCTCCGTCTGTCCCAGTTACAGCTCAGATCATGGTATCGGGTGATTAAAACATCACAACATGTCAGTGCAGATCAGGGAGCCTCATAAAAATGCCTGTGGAAACAGTGATAAACACTTGTTTTGGGAGACTCTCAGAGTTTACATGTTCAGTCTCTCTGGGCTGATCCTCACTAAAACTGTAAATGATGGCTCTGTTACATTTTAATTACAGTAAAAAAAATTACTATGATGGTGAAGAGCTTGTGTAAACTGAGGGTAAGTGGAAACAAACCGCTTCCTGTTACACATGCATTATTTGTTGCGAGTTGGGAAATAATCAAAAATCTACTGTTGTTTTTTTTTATGCTGGCTTTTATTCTAACTTTACTGTC
The DNA here is from genome assembly GCF_900634795.4 of Betta splendens. Classification (NCBI taxonomy): domain Eukaryota; kingdom Metazoa; phylum Chordata; class Actinopteri; order Anabantiformes; family Osphronemidae; genus Betta; species Betta splendens. The sequence goes on along the minus strand of NC_040899.1, from coordinate 7,097,177 downwards.
TGTTAGGTTTATTTGCGCCTGATTTCTTGCTTTGTCCGTCCAATGCTCCTGTCGTTTCTGTGAGAGCACCACACTGTGGTGGCCACAAGCTTAACAGCTGTTTAATGATTTATAGCCCTGGAGACACGAGCAGGACGTCTGGAACCCAGCACGCTCTGTTCTGCAGTTCAATGCATCTTCTCATTACTGAGACACGCATGACTATATAAATATATAGGGAGGCATGGCCCGGTGGATTAAATGTTTTATGACCTTTCTAACTGCTGAAGGTTCATTTTCAAAAGTCGTCACGCATGTGATTTTGCCTGTTCACTCCTCAGGATGCGTGTCTAAAAGTGGACAGACTGGGGTCAGTCATGGAGACTGAGCTGAACTGCAGCTCCCACTGTGACTCTTCATTATGCTTCATCCACCCCGGAGTCAACAGGCAGCAGGGCCTGGACATTCTGCAGAGACTATGCAGTGTCAGCACGGTAACCTCACATGCACTTTGTGCTGAATTCCGTATATTAACCTACTTAAGATTGAATGTTATTGTCGCCACTTGTGTTGAGGAATGTCTGCAAAGACACCCCCATGTTTATGAACGTGTGATGTTACTGAAGAGGTCAAACGAGCAGCGGAGATCCATAAAGATAAAGGGGAAGGCGCAGAGAGGCTATGTTTAGTATCATATCAGTCGCTGGCGCCTTTAAGAGTAAAGCAATGGCAGATCAGCAACATGAGGCGGCACCAGAAAGTGTAATGTGACTAAACACAAACCGAAGCAGCAGAGACACTTCGCCAGCGAAGCCAAACACCCTCGTTAGCCGTCTGTGCTGCGCTGCATAGGAACAAGGTGAGTTAGCCTTCATTTTGTTATCCTTGAGCATGTGAATGTTTCTGACACCAGTGTGAAGCTACAGATAACAGCTGCACCTCAACAAACTCTTACATGTTTTGTGTGCACTTTGTTGCAATTGGGATTATAAAACAGATTTGTATTTAAGATACTTGTCCATTTTTTTATGTGCTAACAATCCCTGAATTGGCTAAAAGTGACATTTGTGGTTGAAACGCGACACCAGTCCTGTGTTTCTATTTGTGGATGTAGATGGCTCATCGGGCACAACTGTTTTCAAACCTGATAGTATAGTGGGCCGGAGCACGGGCCAACTTTCACCTACTTTTCGTTTTGGATGTGTTCCCAGATATGGCTACTGCTGGCAGCGTGCTGTCCAAGGAGCAGCTTCTTTGTCCCATCTGTTTGGACTTGTTCAACCAGCCAGTGTCCACTCCCTGCGGGCACAACTTCTGCAGAGACTGCATCAACACATATTGGCGGAGTTCTGATGTGTCCCACTGCCCCTTGTGCAAGCAGAAGTTCTACCAGAGGCCCGACCTCAAAGTCAACACATTCATATCAGAGGTGGCTTCTCAGTTCAAGAAGATGGCGGAACTAACAGATAAAGATGGAACCAGTGCGGTAGACACCAAAGGAAGTATTTCATGTGATGTCTGCATTGGAAGGAGAGTCATGGCTCTAAAATCTTGCCTGGACTGTTTCGCCTCTTTCTGTGAGGCTCACCTGGAGCCTCACCATGTTTTGGGCACCTTGAAGAAACACCACCTGATCAATCCACTGGCGAACATGCAAGACAGAGTGTGCAGGAAACATGAGAAGCTCTTGGATTTGTTCTGTAGCACCGATCAGACCTGCGTGTGCCAGATGTGCACCAGGAAAGACCACAGGTCCCATCACACGGTGCCCATAGACGAAGAGAGCAGAGTGAGGAGAGCCCAGATAGGAAAGACGAAAGACGAGTTGGAGAAAATAATTGAGAGCCGCCTGCAGAACATCAACAAGATCAACCAGACCATTCAGCTCAGCAGAGGAAACACTGAAAAGGAGATTGAGGACAGTTTGCAAGTCTTCAATAAACTTCTGTACCTTGTCCAGAGAGGCCAAGTGGAGGTGGTGGAGGCGATTAGTGCGAAGCAGACGCAAATCGAAGTCAATGCCAGTGGACTTATCATAGAAGTGGAGCAGGAGGTCCATGAGCTGAGAAGCAGAAGCACGGAGCTGGAGCATTTCCTGCACATCGAAGACGACCTCTACCTCATCAACAACTCTCCATCAGTCTCCTCACTCCCAGCCACGAACTGGCCTGACACCTGTTTGGAGAGTGCTGTGTATGTGGGCGAGCTGAGGCGAGCGGTGAGGAGAGTTGCCTGTCAGCTGGAGGAGGCAGTGAAGGCCGAGGTGCGGAGGCTGTGCGAGGCTGAGTTCCAGAGGGCTCGGCAGTGCGCCGTGGATGTGACTCTGGACCCAGACACAGCCCACCCCAAGCTGGTGCTCTCTGACGACAACAAGCAGGTCTATCACGGCGACGTGGCCCTGAGTCTCCCAGATACCCCGGAGAGGTTTTACCCCTGCATTAGCGTTCTGGGGAAGGAAGGCTTCTCCTCGGGCAGGGTCTATTTTGAGGTGCAGGTGAAGGGGAAGACAGAGTGGGATATTGGAGTTGCTCTTGAATCCATCAACAGGAAAGGAGGGAGTGTGCTGAACCCCGAAAGTGGCTACTGGTCCATGGGAATGAGAAAGGACGAGAGCTACTGGGTGCTGAGCAGCACTCCCATCAGCCTGCCGCTGACCGAGAAGCTCCAAGTGGTCGGGGTGTACGTGGATGTGGAGTGGGGGCAGGTTTCTTTTTACAGTGTGGACTCTGCTTCTCATATCTACTCATTCACTGGTTGCTCATTCAGTGAGAGACTATTCCCCTACTTTAACCCGCATCGTAATCATGAACAGGTCAATTCTGCCCCTTTGGTCATTTTACCCGTCCATGTCAAAAGATCTGTGTGAATGTTTTTAAGATAGTGTTTGTTTCTTTGTTTGCCTGAATAAAGGTTTGTGTATTCAGATAAATGCTGTGTGTTTCATTTTTTGCACCAAAATGAAGGTCCTGTGTTACACTAATGATGTAGGTGCACTAAATGAATGCATGTTTGTGTGTGTGCAGATGGCGGTGGAGCTCCCAAAGCGACCGCTCTCCCCTGTGTTGAGTGCCGTGGTGTGGACACTGCTCTCCTGTGGCATCCTGCTGGCTTTGTGCTTCCTCCTCTTTACCCTGCGCTTCAAAAACAACAGGTAGCGGCGAAAAAAATTAAATAAGCACCTACCACACACAAGAAGATGTATTCACAGCAGTGTGTGCTGCAAATACTTATTTCGGGTATGTTGCGTTATCAGGATAGTGAAGATGTCCAGTCCCAACCTGAATCTCCTGACTCTCCTCGGGAGCCTTCTAACCTACAGCAGCGGCTTCCTCTTTGCTGTAGACGAACGAGGACAGTCACACGGTGGACCGTCCTCGGCTGTGCTCCAAGTAAGACCCCATTGCCCCCCTCTGATCCACCACACGCAGTAGTTGGGTTGGAGATATTGCTAGATAATGACACAGTGTTCTCTTCTGGAGGCTCGGATGTGGACTCTTTGTGTCGGCAGTACTCTGGTGTTTGGCCCTATTTTGGGGAAGACGTGGAGACTGTACAGAGTGTTTACGCAGCGAGTGCCTGACAAGAGAGTGGTAAGTATGCTCATCCGGCCTCTTGCCGCTTTGTTTTCAGTATATGAACCTGCACCACATTTGTTTCCTTTAATCCTGAGCCCAGCTTCCCAGAACCACACAAATACATGAAATGGAGTGTGCATTTGATGTAGCTGCTGACTTGGCTTTGGGCTTCAGATCATCAGGGACATCCAGCTGATGTGCATGGTGGCTCTGCTGATCCTGGTGGACATGCTGCTCCTCACGGCGTGGAACCTCACAGATCCCATCAGGTGTTCACGATCTGTCTGGGCTTTTGTCAAGGTGCGATTTAATGATGGCGTGTTGTACAGCTAGATGTGAAATTAGTTAAGGTCTTTTAAAATCAGTCTGAGGATTCAGGCTTTATTTAAATGTTTATTACTGTCAAATGATTATTTTGTTCACATTACATACAAATACAATAGTTCTTGAAGGATTAATGTACTGATAGAAAACAATTCCCTTTTTTGTAGGTGGAGGATAAAGACATCTCCTACTCTTTGTCTCAGCTCGACTCCTGTTCCTCTGTATACTCGGATCTGTGGCTTATCATTATTGCTGTTCAGAAGGTATTGAATCATACAACTTATAATATATGTTCCTCAACACAATTATGGATTTTAGTGTATTAAACTGAAACCTTTGCTCTATGTCTTCACTCTTGTCTTTAGGGTGGTCTTCTCCTCTATGGCACTTATCTGGCTGGACTTACCAGCAACGTTAGCCACCCTCCGGTCAACCAGTCTCCCACCATTATAACTGCCGTCACCCTGGTCACCCTGTCCTCGGCCGTGGCCATCCCTGTGTCGGTCTTCCTCAAGTCCTGGCCCAACCTGGTCTACAGCACAGTGGCCGGAGCCATTTTGATCTGCACACTTGCTACTAACTGCATGTTGTTTGTGCCTCAGGTCAGAAAAAGGATCCTGACATATGCTTAAAGATACACGACACAGCTGACACCATGTTCATTTCATCACTCAAAGTGCAGGACTCTTTATAGCAGCTTTGACTATCATAGTGAGAGAGGATTTCAGTACTTGAGAACCATCGTCTATTCAAACAACGCTATGTTTGTGAACCTGTTAAACAAAACCTTCCCTTTATGTTATGACAGAAGTAATAAATTCTCGTAGTGATTACTAAGCCATGTCTATCCACGGAGCGTGAGTCACACACAAGGAGTTTATGAGTCAAAGTTACGTAGGCTGTTGCAAACAGGTTTATGACTTTGTAAGTGTCTGGCACCGGGTTTGTGTTACAATAAAATAATGATCTCCTGTGGGAAGGAAGGAAATATTTCAGCAATGAGCGTCACACACGATCACACCTGGTTGAAAGGCTTCATGTCAGATGGGTTTCTGTTACGCCTGATGACCTAATACCCCAAATATCACCCTCACCGCCGTGCAGCTCACCCAGTGGCGGCATTTCGAGGAGGATCAGAACAACCCGAATCAGATGGCCAAGTACTTCAGCAGCCCCAGCAGGAGCCAGCCGTCTGTGTACAGCCAGGACGAGATCTTCTACCTGGTGGGAGAGAACAACTCCATGAAGAAACTCCTCAACGAGGTACTGCACCACTTAATGAGAAGCTCTGGTGACTTGCCTTCATCAGACCTTTGAATGTGTCTTTTCTTTTCCATATAATTTCCAGAAAAATGCTGTGATCGACAGCCTCCAGGAGCAGGTGAACAGCGCCAAGGATAAACTGCTGCGACTCATGTCCACCAGCCGATCGTCCACCGCTGACCCAGACCTGGACTCGTCCGCCACCAACCTGAACTCCTCCTCCACTCACACCACAGAGATTCAGTCTGATTCTTCTCTACCTCAGGGAGACTCTAAATCCCCCCTCCATCTCCTGACTGCTGCCGTCACTCCGCCTTCTGAGCAGCCCAGTGCTCCAGAACCCTCAAAACCCTCTGCTCGTCCTGATGATGTGCAAGGGGTTATAAATCTGAGCTCTGCAGACAAAAGTGCAGCCGAGTTCAGAACAGGGGAGGACATCAAGCAGGCCGCGTCCCGCCCCTCCTCAGGAATACTCAGGTCGGCCGAGGAGACAGTCCATTTTGTCACCTCACTTCAGTGCCATAAAGGAATGAACCCATTCCAGGTTGGAGCTTTTGGCGATCGCTGTGCACTGTCGTCTCACGTGGGACCAAGTGGCAGACTGGTTGGTTTTGTCAGCAGCGAGAAGCTGCAGGAGATTCTGCAGGAGCTGAGCGTAGACGCCGTGGTGGAGACGGCGCTTCGATCCCCCGGCCACACAGGCCGGACGCCGTCTCAGCCAAACTTCACGGACGCCTCCACACTCCCCCCCCCCTCCCTGCGGACACCGCGCTCCTCTCACCCACCGCTTCTCCGCCCTAGAATTTCCCCCTATGCAATGAGGAAACGCCGGCCGCCTTTCCACGCACCCAGACGAGGTCTGACCCCTCCCTGCTTCTACACGGGCCGTGGGGTCATAAGGGAAAGCTGTGAGCAGCAAAATCCATGCGAGCGTCCTGATAGAGCGGCCGTGGACGCCGCCCTCCTCCAGGTTCACAGCGACGGCCTTGAGCTGGAGGACGACAAAGAGGAGGATGCAGAGAGACATGGAGTGATAGGAAAATGTCAGAGGTGTGTTTACAAATGTGCAGACCTTCATTGTTCAGAGCGCGATCACACGGCGCCACCTGATGTGAAAGCGGGCGGTGATGATACGCAGCGCCGCAGGCACATGCGAGACTCCTGCGGCTACTGGGACTCGGACTCCAGCAGCTCCACGGACTACTGCTACTACCATCGGCCCTACTGCGAGTCCTGCCTGCAGCGGGGCTCGCTCCTGTCCTCCGACAGCTCCTCGGACTCCTCCGACAGCGAGTACGAAGGCTTCGCCGGCCTCTACCGCTCCCCACACCCTGTGGTGTTCAAAGAAGACCTCAAACCCACCTTTGTATGAGCACAGCGAGACGGCACTTTACAGGTTGCTCCACTTTCGCCACTTGAATTCAGCCCAGTAGGCCTAAAACTCATGTGCACTAACTACGGGAGATTTTTGACTAGCTATCAAAAGTAATGTGTTTGCGTTCAGTTAGAAGAAAGGCTTTGTCTTCTTAAATCTTATCTGATTAAAACTCTTACATTCCAAACAAATCTGACGTTTAGAGTAAAATAAAAAACAGAGCAAAACAGAAAGTACTTAAAGGATTTTGCAAACCACTACAAATGCGCACAGTATTAACATGGTTAACATTAAAACATATGCTATATTTATTTTATTATTTATTAGTACATGTTCTGAACTACAGTTTGCATTTTGTTGTTTTTCTTTATATTGAAATGCCATTTAACATTTACTGTGGTGTATTTTCCATCTCTTGAGGCACCGCGCCCTGTCTGACTGAGCACCCAGTGAAACCCACTGCTCTATTCCCAGTGTTGGTGTCCTGAATCATTTAGAGTATTTCATGTGCAAAAGTAAAGCAAAGTAACTGAAATGTCTCTGTCACACTGAGCTTGTGTGAGTGTGGGGAAAGATCCTCCTTAAATCGTGTGCTTTTATTCTTTATCTTCTGCTGTTTTACTATGCAGGGGCCACCACAGAGAGGAAAGGGAGTAAGTAACGTGTTGCAGGCCTGGTTCAACCTGTGTGGTGGCCATGTGAGCAATAATGAGCTCCTCTGCCGTTATCTCTGGCAGAGACAAGCCGCATTTTCCCAGCTGGTACAGCCTTGACTTGAAGTTAACTTAACTGAAGTTGACTGTCTTTCATCTCCATGTAAACCATTATCATCCTGGCAAAAGAATAATTGCCATTCTCTATGTGATTTGACTTCAAACGTCACCAAAATACCCCCTGAAGACAGATTTGGGTGTTTTTCATGACATCCCTGCACCACAGATGAAAGCAGACCTTTGCTTTTCTCCTCTTTCACTTTATATTCCTCCTTACCCATCTCTTTGTCATCCCCTCCCACTATCTCCACTCTGTCTCTCTGTGTATTTTTTCTTTCTCTAATTGGAAAATGTGTGTTTGCCGGGGGAGGTGTTGCTGTGAAGGGAAAACAGTGACTTGCATTACTTCTGCTCTGCTGCCTGTTTTTGAGATGTTCCTGCTGTCTGTTCAGCATTTGAACCACTGAAGAGCAGCTTGGAAGAAATTCCCTTTGATATAGGGCATAAAAGAGTAAAAATAAACCACAAAGGCTTACTACCAGCAACACAGCACTGGAGGAAATACTTTCCATTCAAGACAAGATAATTGACCTGCATTGTGCCTAATCTGAGGATTAAGAAATGGTGGAAAGAATATGGTTAATAAATTATTTACTAATGTTTTGTTTTGCTATTAAAAGTAATTAATAAGAAGTTGTGTGCTTCAAGATTGTGAAAATCATTGTGGTGGGGTTAATGTTAAGTAATAAGTAATGTGAAAACAATTATATTTAAAACCTTTACTGACACAGTAGTGAAACCATAATGAAACAGTAGCAGCAAACAGAATAGTAATACACTTAATAATACACAAGAGTGATAGAATGAAACACTGGAAATCCTGTGAATGAAGAGCTGCAGTTACAGCTGTGCTTATATACATACCCATTATTATAATTCCTCAGCATTACGTCAGCAAATACATGAATGTGTGAAAGGAGCGTGTGACCGAATAAAGACAGACGACAGCCTTTTCTAACTAACATGGCAACAGTGCTGCACGACCACCGGCGCTCTGTGACAGCTGGGCTCATTTGAACTGACAGTCTGGTTTCGGAGCTCCATTGGCTGACCAAGTCATCAATCCTGGGAGCGGATCCGCCCATTGTCCCTGCCGCGGCACGGGGAAAAGGCTTTGAAGTGGCGAAGGCGGTACCGAGCAAATTATGCCATGTGGTGCTCAGGAGCGACGTGCTTATTGGACGCCCTGCATGTGGGTAACGCCCATTCCTGAAGGATGTCCTCTCTTATTGGCTGAATCGGCCTCCCTAGATTCGCCGTCTGCGCGTTCACAGTTTTTCTATTCTCCGTCATGGATTGCGTCAGCAGCGTGAACGTGCTGCCGCGATAGCGGAGCACTCCCTGAACCTCTTGCGGTAATGACGTAGCTAACGTGCGTAGTGACAAAGACAGCGAGCCTGAAACCTATGGGGAAGGAATAAAAAAAGAAATTCAGTATCGTCGCCCTCCGTACTTAAAGACCATCATTTTGTGAACTGCTCGCCGCCCAGGGGGCCTCGGTGAACAAGCCCAAATTTGACAGCGGCGAGTGCGGATTTTGAGTCACCGTGAAGCCATTCAGCCGTTGAAGAAGACTGTGGCAACTGGCAGATTTTCCGTTGGACGGTCTCTAGGCTAGGGTATAGCGAGGGAGCCGCCATGGCAGTCGGATCATTGAGCCTCCACATCGGGATATGAAGAGCAAATACATGTGTCCAGAACCGTCAAGAAAACGCCACATTTACCCTCGATCCGCGTCGGACCGGCACCTATAGCGTCTTGAACTCTCCCCTCTTCATCTCCGAGAAACTGATTCGGGTTCCTGAAAGAAATCGCGACTGGTTTTAACCGGGGGGCCACAGGGAGAGGCCAGATTCATGACTATTTTAGTCGGAGACGGAAGACCAACAGCCCACTGAAAGAAAAGCTGGATTATAAGAAGGAAATGATGCTCTGATCGACCCGTGGTGGGAAAGAAAGGGTCTTTTATTAGGCGATAAGAACTAGAGTAAAGGATCGCGGGACGTAACCCTCTCTAGCCTAGTGTTATTCATTTACTGTCATCCCGTCTTGGATGAGAAGGTTCGGTGAATCGATCAGTCCTGCCGTTTAGCAAGTCACAATCTCCGAGTCGAGGGAACCCAAGGAACTGGATCATGTCGGGTCGGCCCAGGACCACATCCTTCGCGGAGAGCTGCAAACCAGTGCCGCAGCCCTCCGCGTTCGGCAGCATGAAAGTCAGCAGTAAGTACCCCGCTCTCGCTCTGCACGCACCGGGCTGGAGGCTAACCGTGGGCTAGCGCTGCCCAGTCCGCACGTATGACGTTAGCTTAGCACTGTCATGTATCTGTGTCACGGGCTGAGATTGACACACAGCAGCGCCGGGCCGGGGCCGGTCATCCTGGGTTAGCAGGCCGCGCCGCGCCGGGCCGGGCCGGGCCGGGCCGGGCCAGGGGAGGGTAGTGTTGGCACCGACCCAGGTTGAGAAACCAGACCCACTCCCTTTACCTCCGCTCCAGACTGTTGGTGGTGCTTTTGGGTGCAGATCGGATCGCGCAGCGGCGTTACTACACGACAGCGACGCGTGCACTGATGAAGGGGAAGCGATTGGTCGCCGCGTTACGCAACTGTCAAAGCGGAAGGTGCGCCCACGGTGGACTCGGTCGAAACCGACGTGGTCCCCGGAGAGGGCGGCTTCGCTCATCCCAATTTCTGCGAGCCGCGTCGAAATCACTCATCTGACGCCTGGATGGAGCGAGTGTGACCCTGTTCACGTATCCGGTTGAGGGAGGCTGCAGAGATTTCAGAGGGCTGTGCTACTGACTAGGCCCAGCTGCGGAACAGGGGAGGCTGGCACCTCGTCCAGACTCACATCTCTGTTATTTGCTCCTTTTATATCATCTGTGATTCAGTTCAACACACTTGGTTCAGTGGGTGTTTTATTCCAACCATTGTCTGTGTAAATATGTCTGTACTTTAGCATTTTATCATCAGTTTTTCCTATGACTTGGTGGTTGACCAGCAGATACGCCTGACCAATTTTTAAGATCAGCCGCTCACTGGCCTGGAGTATGTTGGAGACTATGAGACTATTTCAGCTGATGGATATGCTTTATTAATGAGTCATTACTGTCTACCTGCCGGGCTCCTCTGCACTCCAATCCAACCCTACACACATTCATGCGTGAGGAGAAACCGAGTGTGTTAAGGTGCAGAGGTTCCTGGTGGATGAGCTGATGATGAGGGTGAGGCCTAATACCTTTCTCAGAGTAGGGATGTCACAATCAGGTTATGGTGGAACCTCAAGACAACTCTGTTGCAATTAAAACATAAAAAATATGTATTTATATATCCTCAGGCCAGAGCCAGTTCAGTGTTGTAGTTTTGGGCTGGTCCTCTCAGCACATCCTAATTCTTGTAAAAGAAAACAGATTTTTACTTGAGGCCTGTTTGACCTAATTGCTATGGAGAATTCATTGACCCTGTGGTCTAAGCATCGTTTGAGTTCTCCATTATGATTCCTCAACTTGAAAGTATATTTGTAATATTTGTTTGCACGAGACACTCCTGGTATTAAAGGCTGAGACTGGAATAATGTAATTAATTGTGTACTAAATGATTAGAGTGATACTAGGATGATCTATTCAGCCCCAAAGAGAAATGCAGAGCTGTTGTTTATTGTGTGATATAATAGATATAACATTATGTATGTTTTTTTTAACAAGCTGTTTAATCCACAGTAATCATGGTAATGATTTATATATATATTTTTTAACACTGAGGATTTTACCTGGCTTCAAGTCAAGGCCGGCCGTCATCAGGTGATCTGAGTGTAAATGTGGAAAAATGTAAAGAATTCCAAATCTGAGACGTTTAATGCCAAGGTTAAGTCTTTAATTAGCCTTTCTTTATTTAATAACCTTATGCTAATGAAAGATGGCAGAACATCTTTACAATAATAATATTTTTATGTCGACATAATTAATTAACAGATTTTTTTCAACCTTGTTTATTTCCGATTAGCATGTTTACTCTACATAACTAATCAGAAACACTGATGTTCCTGTTTGGTTTTTCGTCTTTATCAGATTTTTTATTCAGAGGTACTTGATTTAAACACGTTTGCGTGACATTGCACGTGTCCTACTGTTAACCTGAACTCAGACCTCCTAACAATCACGCACACACGCTTTGTCACACACTTAAAAAGAGTGTGAATAACTTGTGTGATGATGTGAAGCAGCTGTATCCAGTGATCCTTGAGCGAAAGCAACCAGAACGCCGTCAGACACACACTCAGACACACTCATGCAGACTTATGTGCATGCATACAGTACATTGACACACCCACGTAAGTACTCATAGGATTTGTTTTTTTGGGGGTGAGACAGCTGGGCAGCAACAATGAGCGGCTTGTTTAGCATTTCAAAGCCTCATCTCTCCCTCTCACGCTTTCTCTTGTCTCCCCTGTCCTTACTCTGCCTCGCACACGTTTAGCAATGATGGGAACAAATTTAATTAATTGCTCTGTTTGATTTCAAATGAAACAGCAGTACTTGCAGTCAGGAAAAAAACAAAACATCTGAATCACCCAGGATTTGAAACGGCGCGGAGATTTAAGGGAAAAAAAAAGAACACGAGAGGATGATCAATCAGTCTCTGCTCAGTCCAGTGGATGTATTAACTGCAACGGCAGGACTGGGCAGCCACAGCTCTGCAGGCTTCACTCTGTGCAGTGTCCTTGGTTGGAAAACACGCTGATACCTCCGCATGTCGATCTAAGCCCGCCTGTTTCAGCGCTGGCATTCCTCTGACACTTTGTACCCATGGTGCAGTGAATTATCTCGCCAGCCTTGCAGTGGTGAAACCGTATTGGAACACCTTTCTATCTGCATACAATAAGTGTGCGGTAACACAGCACCCACTGCTTTTACTGGCGCTGCGGCGTGTTTTGTCGTTGAGGAATGTAACAAATCCCTTCATGTGTTCCTTTCCGATGTCACTTTGACCTGCAGTCAGCAGCTGACATGCACATAAAGCAGTGTGCATTTTGTATTTCAGCCGTATTAGCATGCCTTGCGTGGTAACGCTGCTCATACAGCCCCAGTAAGAAATGTTTGAATTCACATTGTGATTTACCTGTGACAGGTTTGTGGTTCGTTAATGCACTGTATGCGTTTGTGACTGCAGGCATTTGTCAGATTTCTGTTGGGATGTTTACACCGATTGGTTGTCGTAGTTTTATAATGACAACCGTTTCAGCTTGATTCAGCTCATTGGTACCACATACACCAACACCAGTCCATGGCCTCCACTGCACGACGCTGGTGTAGTTTTATTCAGCGGTGGTCTGAACTGGCTTGGTGACCTGAATAAAGTATTGACGCCATTAGCTGAAACTTTGACCAGCAGCCCTCACTCTCTCGCTCTCTGCTCCTACTTGCAGAATACTGTATGTTGCATCATTAGCTACACGTTTGAATTCCTTTATATCAATTCTATTGTTGTTTTTCACTCTCTTCTTTGATAGATTTAAAACTTACCGCCTCACGATCCTATCAGGGTATTTAATTTTTTAAGGTTTCAGTTGGAGGCTCTTTAATGGAATTTGAGATAATCCTTCATTCATCAACGGTTGTGATCGTGCCAATGTAATTTGAAGGGAATGTGCATGAGCATTTACAGATGAAAACTAATTTTTGGCAGACCAGTGTGTGGGAGGTCATCCTTCACACAAACTTCCCGTCAGTCATTGTGATGTCTGAAAGGCCGTTTCCAAAGGTTTGGTCATGAAGTCTCAGTGAGACTTGTGACTGTGTGTTTCTGCACAGACTTTTCTCACGGTGTGAGGAAGTGCAGAGGCGTCATAGAAATGGGTTGCTGGAATATGTAGGCAGAGTTATATTCCTGTGTCTCTCTCTCTCTCTCTCTCTCTCTCTCTCTCTCTTGGAAAGTCTATTTCTGTCTTACAGTATCAGTCTTCAGTTCCTCTTTTTAGACTTCTTCCTGGACAGTGAGGTCCTGTTTTTTTTTTTAAAAAACCTTGGCCCTTTCTCCCCAGCTGCCACCTCTTTATTTTTCATAATTGGCACATTTTCATTAACTGGACCATTTACCGGTCACACAGGAAACAAGCTGCACAGTAAAACCTTGTGTGTGTGTGTGTGTGTGTGTGTGTGTTTCTGGAGGCGCCATTTGTGTCGACGTTAGCACTCCTGCTTAAAGATAAACCCAGCAGATCAATGAGTACGACAGTGGGGACAGTCTTGTGTTCAGAGATTTCAAACCTCACAGGGTTGATTATCCCGTAGAGTTTGTTCTTTTAAAAGTCACACGTGCAGACTAGTCTCAGGTGAGTGCTTTGTCAGAGGTCAGGGTGCGATCGTCACTCCTCATTGAGAGGCTACTGTGCGCTGCTGGTGTCGTCCTGGTGGAGGTGGTCAGCCCCCACATGCTTTAAGACACCACGCCACAGTCATTAAGCACCGCTAATCCATCCAGCCGTCCATCAACATGATGTCTATGCCCACAGCGAGCGGCTGACACGTGTCGGTGGTGACATATTTTATATCAAAGCTTTTTAAATAGTTTTAGGCGTGAGTGTTTTGGATCATCCACAGCCTTTTTACGCTGCAGTATTCTCTAGTAGAAGCAGATGCTAATGGATTTTCATTTAAAGGGGGCTGCAGGTGGTGTGGAGGATTTGTCTTTGGGGGGATAGCACACATTCTTGACTAGTTGTCTTTTAACTGCCACTAATGTGAACTTTGACCTTTGACACCACGACGGGTAGGAGAAGTGTGAAGGAGAACGTGAGTAAGTAAACAGAAAGAAGGCTTCACAGCATGATCCATGATGGGCAGCAGGTCCAGAGGAATGATACGGAGCAAAGGTAGACAGACATGAGTTACAGCTGCTGTTGGTGTTGGTGGGGAAGTGAATTGGTTTGTTGCTACAGGAGGAGGTCGATGCAGGAGCATAAACTGGATTTAAGGAGGAGGGAGTCATGTGAGAGCCTATCCTGATTATAGCGCATTAGCAGCCCAAAGACACCAAATCGCTGCTTTCAAACAGTGTGGGCTGATACATCTGTCCAATGCCTGGATGCTCTGGGTGGATGGACGGACATTCAACCCGGCCAGGATTCACGCAGTCGGGTCAGCTGGGAGATGATCAGCGCAACCACAGCTGTTGACCGCTGGAAAGGAACGCTGGAGCTAAAAACGAAAGTTTCCAGCAGACACTGAAAACTCCAACATGTCGGATTTAGAGCACGTCAGGGTTGATGTGAGAGTATGAAAATTAGAAGCTCAAGTGCATTAATTGGCTCTTGCATTTCTCACCCCGGTCAGTGATGATAACATATATGTTTCTGTTTTGTTTTAACCTTCATGCACTTCTCTTTTTTTAATTATAGGGGACAAAGATGGCAGCAAGGTAACAACAGTTGTGGCCACTCCAGGCCAAGGCCCTGACCGACCACAGGAGGTGAGCTACACCGACACAAAGGTCATCGGCAACGGCTCGTTTGGCGTCGTCTACCAGGCCAAACTCTGCGACTCCGGGGAGCTGGTGGCCATCAAGAAGGTTCTGCAGGACAAGAGATTCAAGGTAAAACCTGCACACACTTTGTTCTTTATCAGCTCACTCGGCTCTCGGTTCTGTTTTGAACGTTCGGCTGTTAATGAATGTGACTGAGTTCGTAACTGTGTGCAGCGGCATGAATGAAGATCTTTCACAAGAACAGTGAGATCAGAAAAGCTGCCAAACGAGAGAAAACAAAGGAAAGACTCCTGCAGTGTGTGTCGTTTAATGTGTGGATTTCCTTGTAGGGACTGTAGACACACACACACAAACACGAACCGTCAAGTCAAGCTGTCACTGTGGAGATGTCATGTTTCCTTCCAAGCAGAGCTCTGCTGGAGCCACGTTGTCCCTGCTCCCTGGGTTCGGACTCCTCAGCGTCTCTGCTGTTTGTTCACAGTTAAAAGACCCGAGGCTGTGAAACCTGTGGGACAGCTGTTAGAGTCTCATTTATAGGTGTCAAAATTAGGATCAGGTGTCTACAGCGTCTGAATGCATGAAAAGCAGAGAACGGTCCTGAGGTGCTGGCAGTTGTTGTAGTTGGCGCAGCCGTTGTAGTCACATCCAACTTTGTGCTTAGACTGAGTACAATCAAGAGGCGCTTTTGATGGAATCAGTTCACTTTACTTTCCATACACATACTGTAATAAAATGTTCATTGTGATCAAAGGGAACATATTCTTTAGTATCAAACTGTTATCGCAGAACAAATATTTTTGTGAGTTTCATTTGTTTGTTCTCTGTTCAAATCGCATACTATGTCCTGACACACTCACGATGATGCAATACAGATATTACTATCATTTTCCCACATGTGCAGCGAAAAACCCAACACATTTTACCGTTTTGTAGTAAAATCTGTGTCATTTAGGCTTGAACAGAAGCATC
The DNA here is from genome assembly GCF_900634795.4 of Betta splendens. Classification (NCBI taxonomy): domain Eukaryota; kingdom Metazoa; phylum Chordata; class Actinopteri; order Anabantiformes; family Osphronemidae; genus Betta; species Betta splendens. Next base: position 7,081,437 of record NC_040899.1, on the reverse strand, counting down.
TCCATCAGGTCCAGAGTGAAACTGTGCTGGGGACTCACGGTTTCTTCTGCACCGTGAGACGCCCACACTAATGACAGACTATTTAAACAAGCAAACTAAAGTCAGATGTCTAATAAAAGATCTAATTAATTGCAAACTGTTCATTTTGTCATTGTGAAAGTAAGTAAGAGGGGAACATAGACTTTAGTGATACCATTAGTGAAGCACTCTGCTAAAAACTATAGAGTTTGCTCTGACACACACCTTAAACCCTAAACAGCGTCTAGTCCGCGTGTGTCAGGAGGAAGAACATGACGAGTCACAGCAGGACGAGCTTAGGTGTCTCCTGTCGTCTCCTCAGCTCCAACCCCCCGTGAGAAGCGCTGAAGTTCACTCAGTGCTCGCCTGTCGCTCCTTCGCCCTGGCACTGTGGTGCTGAACCAACCGGTTCATCGGAATCGCTGCCCTGGATTTAACCTTTCAGGAGGTTCTACGCGGGTTTTCAGCAGGTGATGCTCCGTGGCTCTGTAACACCAGGCAGGATGGATGATGTGTAGCAGTCTGGAGGCAGGCCATCTGTTCCTTTTGTAGTGCCGCGTGCTGGACATGATGAAGTCATTTCCTGCTCTTCCTGCTGGTTTGTGGTTAGCACAATAGCAGGTTGCGTCTTTTAAACAGTTTCGTGGTCGGCTGCAACTCACACGCATTGTTTTTTTCTCTTCTGTCGCTTCGTCCACCGCCCCCTTCAAAGCGATCTCATCTTCTATCTCACCGCTTCTACATGCTTGGCCTGTTCTTACTTGAGAACAACTTGTAATGTAAACCGAGACAAATGAAAGCTTAGACTCCTCATATGACGGCCAAGCTTTCGCTGTGGAGCACGCACGCACACACACACACATACAAACACCTGCGTTCTATTTAGTTCTCGTTTCTTTTTATCCTTGCTCCACACTTCTGTTTTTTCTGTCTGCTTTGGTGCTCATCTGTGACGTGAGCCTTTCAGGGTCCTGGGCTGTCTGGCCTCTTATTGTATCTCTCTCACTCACACACAAGCATACATTAAATGGTGTAATCATGTGAAGTATGGAATTCCGTAGGTGCACTTGAAAACCCTATTGTATATATGTTGCGTTTTTTTTTTTTTTTTAATTTTGCACAATTAGTTTCAGACTTGCAAAACATACTTCAACAAGCTATGAGGCACAGAGGTTTGCACCATGTGCAAACAGCCCACGCAGGCCTGTGAGGCATTTATGTACTGCTATATAATTCACTACACGTACCGTAAGGAGGTTCAAGTGCTTTTGTTGCAATCTCTCATTACAGGTTTGTTGTTTTTGGTGGAGCTTAGACCTGAAAACCTCCAGCTCTTATCAACCTGTGTCACAGTCTACTTCCGGATCTATTTTCCAGCTGCTTTTTTAGTGCTAGAATGTGAATAGGTTGCGTCTTTTATTGTCTCGGTGGTCTTCCAGTCCGCCTGCTTCTGGTGCATTGTGGTTTATGTCCTCCTCCACTCCCATGTGAGGGATCACATATCAGCCTATTGGAAAATGGATGCTCACTGTAGCGTCAACACTTGCCCTCGCTCAGAGCCTGTGTGCTGCGTGTCAGTTCTAGGTGTCTGTTATGACTGACGTCTGCTCCTTTTCTACATTATTATTATTATTATCTACAAATCCCACAGGAGGTCGACAAAATCACATTTTACTGGGTCTCGTGTTTCCACATTAAATTGGTGATGAACACAGCAATTTATTTTAACTCAATGTCTCTCACTTCAATGTACAACTGGTCTCATTAAAAATGGAAATAGTGAGAGACAGAATGAAGACACAGCAGTGTTTATAATGTTCAATCCATTGAATTCCAAAGCAGTCGTGTTGGATTTGTAGCCTACAACAAATTAAAGTGAGCTTATAAGCTTTGCGTGGGTCCTGGTTTGTATTGATTGGCCACCTAACAAATGAGACGTTCCATTTGGCTTGTTATAAGGAAGCGCCACTGATGTAATACAGACAAAATGAGCATGAGCTTGCAGAAATGCTTATTAATAGTTTGTTTTTCCCCTTTTCAGTAATATTCTCTTTGAATGAAATAATGTGTAATACTAAGGACAGGATGCCAGTGATGACTAAACCGTGACAGAGTAAATACCCCAACGGGTGCTAGTGTGTTCCTGGCATGGTAACATAGAACGATGGTAGGTGAGGTGTTTTACTGAGTATAGCGGCATCTATTATGGGCTTGTAGTGTGGCCCAGATGTGACATATTATTGATTTGGCGTTTCTGAGGGAATTATTAACCATTAAGCCTACAGAATGATGCTGGCTTGTACTATACTTTTGGTTTGGTTCACTGTTACGTTCAGGGTGATCTTCAGGCTGTTACAGTCCAGCTGTGCGCTGATGGAAATAATAAGAGACGGACTGAACCACTTCAGAGTTCTGATGTGGTTCCATTTGATCGTGTACGGGTCAGCAGCAATGACTGCAGCTGAGCAGGGCTCCAGCGACCAGCCCGCCTGCTCCTCCTCCATACGCTACATATATTCAACACACACACACTCACTCACACACACACACACTTGACCACTCCCACGGAGCCTCTGCAAGGAGAGAGGGCGTTGTCCGTGGAGGGAATGTGGTCACCCTTAGGCTCGGAGAACAGCCCACACCGCATTATTGAACTGCTGCTGCTGGGATGATGGGTCCTGTTCCGTCTGACCAGTTAAAAATAACCGCCTGGGGATTGAATCCTCATAACGTGACAGACGAGTGTGGAAAGACGGCAGCATATCTGGCTGAGCCAGCCGGCACGGTTCTGACCCATATAATGGTGGATCTCATTACTCACCCAGTCACTCAGCCAGCAAGCGCCACAGACAGGCTTCTACTGTTTTTGCCAGCACATTCAGGCAGTAACAGCCAATAACAAATCCCATTGTCATTTCATATTAATACCAGTACTCTAAGCTCTTATTGTAATCATTGTGATTAGAGTTGCCTCAACCGATATTATAACGTTCACTTTGTAAGTTTACAAACCAAATTTCTATGTAATGACGTCGCTCCGCCACCGATTTTGTGTCTTTTTTCTATTTGTGTCTGTGCATTGTGTGGCCGTGTTCTGGCCATCCTCTATTCAGTCACCACAGTTCAGTCAACACTCTCCAAATGTTACACAAGCACTTTGGATCAAGTCAACACAAAGCACCATGATAAAGAGGTGGAGAGAGAGAGAGGATGAAGAGGGGAGGAGAGGAAAAGGGGGAGAACACATAATGGAGCCGTTAAAGCTTTATGTAAGGCTTGAACTCCTGCCCACCTTGAGAAGTGCATATACTGTACACGGCCATTCTCCACTCTGACACGGTGTATAAGAATATAGATGAAGTGCTCTTCACCAGGTTCAGTGCTTCGTTTTGTTCTCGTGGCCCATTGAAAACGCGTCATCACTTGATTTAGCACATTTATTTTCACATCTTTTTCTCAGTACCCTTTCTGTCAGAGTGCATCTAAGATGCTGGTTTCTTACTTGTGACTTTTTCTCTAGGTGCCTTTGGCCACTGGAAGGCAACACACATGCATAATGGTGTCGATATATATTTCATCCTGAGGGATGTTTCCTTCCATCATGTGTCAGTTTTTCTATTTATTAGCGTACTTTTGCTGCCAGCAAAGACTAAGACTGATTGTTTCTGACAAACTGGCTCATTGTGACAGCCTGACAACAATGACAGTTTGGCAACATTATAAAGAATACTTACTTTAATGGTTGTTTTGCAAGTACACAGTGATGTCATGTCTGAGGCCTAAATGTAACCTGTCGTTCATCATTTTGTTTTTTTGCAGAACCGTGAGCTGCAGATCATGAGGAAGTTGGACCACTGCAACATAGTGCGTCTGCGCTACTTCTTCTACTCCAGTGGAGACAAGGTCAGTAGCTTTGCTTCTTCTAAATGTTCCATCAGTATATGCAAGTCACTGTGAGTCACTCTCGACTGAAACTATGGCTTCATTAGTAAAAAGGCAGAGAACTTTTAGGGATTTTTAACTTTTCAGAAATTGCCTGTAATAATCAATTCACTGAGCTTCTGATGAACAAGATAAATTGTTTACAAGAAAACTAATGGTACAACATATAGAACCTGCAATATTAGCTGACAACTAATCTATTAAAACTATTTTGCATCCTACACTACTCCCATTAATGATACATTTTTCTTGTGAGTTTGGTCTCTTGTAGATTTTCTGCATTTATTAATATTTTTTTTAGAACTTTTAGTTGCACCTCGTCTCAACATGTCTCTGCCCCCTGGCTTCTCTGTCCCTCAGTCAACGTTGTGATAGGGAAGCCCCTTTCTTTGCCTCGCCGCCTGTCTCTGTTGACCGCCGGGGGTCCCCTGGAGACTACCAGGCTGGACTATGTCACTGGACTAGCTAACAAACAGGCGTACGTCCATGGGTCCAATATAGTCACGCATGCCGTCGGGACTATACCCATGACACTGCGTTTAGGAATGCTGCACACTTCCCGACGCCAAGGAAGGCTGCTGGGGATTAGAGGGGAGAGGTGACGGCGGCGGTGGGTTGGAAGAGAGAGTGAGCGATGGGCAGGGGGCCCTCCAGACTGGAGGGTGACAGCTAATTATAGACTCACCCGAGCCCTCCCCTCCATGCTGTGAGCTCCTTCCTGTTTCCACCACCCATCTCACACCATGTGCTCACTGACCTCTGGACATCTCAACTAACTGACACACAAATGTCCCAAAACCTTCAGTACTATTTTGATGAATTTGAATTTCTTTGTATTTCACTTTCACACCTTTTTAAATCCCTTTCACTTCTCCTCTCACCACACTGCATCTCCCCAGCTAATTATGGAGACTGGCACTGTGTTGGCTTAAGAGTATTTGCCCTTCAACAGGTGAGAAAAGGGAGAGGGGCTTGTTATGCAGACAATAAGTAATGTCAGCTGTGTACAAACACGCTAATGAGCAGATGATGGCTGTGCAGCGGGTGGGGACAGGTGTGTGTAGGTGTTGTTTCTGTCTGGATGTGGGTGTTCTTGCCGACTGCAGCTGTTAGGCAGACTCAGACTTCTGCTACTGTAGCTACCAGCGTGTGCACAGGTCTTATCTAACTGCTGGCATGTCTCGTGGCTGACACACACTGTGCTTTTTGCGTTTACCCTTTAACCACTTGTATAATACTGTTCAAACAGGTACAAGCCGTGTAGGCAGGTCAGCAAACACAGGTTGTTTTTTACGTCTTCACAGTAATTGGTGCTGTAGCTGGAGTTGGACGTTCTAACACCACAGCCCCACCCACCGACTGAAATGACAAAGACCTGGGAGTCTGAGTGTCAGGAGGAGCAGCCTCCGTAACTGTTTCCTTTTCTTTGGAGCGTAAAGAACATTATAATTACTACAACGTCATCCTATCTGCCTGTGATCGTCCCAGCCTTTACGGTCGGGCGCCACATGTAGCATATGCCCAGATCTGAGCATATGACAGGCCGCGGTTGAGCAACGTTGCTTCTGGGTAATGAAGTAGTTGGTAGAACTGCCACAAGCCTTGCCAAGAAATGGTGAGAGACAAGTGAGTGTGTGTGTGTGTGTGTGGCACGTCTAACACATCCCCAATCTGGCTTTGGGCCTTGGACGTATTAATAGGTGTAGATGCATGGTGTGATTTTGCAACCGGCTTCATTAGCGTTTGTCGAATTGAGGGTAATTTTCACTCGGCGTCCGCGTTTGCGCTGCTGCTCACGCTGACACGAGCGTCGCACACTACTACTGCCCAGATTCCCATCAGCCCCCGTCTCTTCACACCACAGCACTGTGATTTGTTGCTAATAGATAGCTGAGCCAGTTGTTCTGGTGCAAGCAGCTTTCTCAACAAATTAGCAGCTGAGTGAACAGGAGTGACCGCGGAGCCAATCAGATTCCCGCCGAGCTAACCATCTGGGAACGAGCCAAGGAAGTGGCTTTGTAGCGATGCAGGAAGTGAGTCATTCCTGTTGCTAGGCTAAATATAGCCTTGGTGGCGCTAGCGGGAGGCGGAGCGGCCTCTTTAGCCGTCAATGGAACCTTTGGTGGAGAGCGAGGAATGGCCTCAGATGTAGTGGACGAGCTGCTTAGAAAATGCTGCTTTTTGTCACCATCAGTGTCTGTGGTTGTCTCCCAGTCCAGCCACGAGTCTGTTACAAATCCCTCATCGTATATTGCCTGATTGTGAGTGGGAGAGAGCGGTCACTACAATGCAGGGCATTGAGCTGCTACAAGTGTAGCCCACAGTCTGTTTGGGAGCCCTTCAAGGCCTCAGCTCACTCATTGTGCGTCGGCTCTGCAAAGCGAACGGACGGGTAGAGGAGGCAAAAGGATGCAGACACACAGACACAGTACCCAAAAATGTGGAAGTCCTTGTTTTATTCTCTCAGGGCGGGGTTTTTTTAATTCAAGCACACGTTGGTTGGACGCTGGACTACACATGTCCACGTCCCAAATTTGCAGTACAGTACAGGCACAGTTTGGTACAGTAGGGGAGTCTGCAGACACTAAAAAGGAGCAAGGCCATATTCAATCACTATTACTTTAAAATAACCCCAGCCTTATGCAGGGAAGATGAGGTTTCACTGTAATTATTGCTAATTGTATTTCAGTTCGACCTGTAAATCCAATTTTGCAGTCAGGATTTAAAGGTCTCGCGTCATGATTCCCCAAGAATCATTCTGCCACTCAGCGCTGTCTACCTCTGGCCGCGATCGAATGGAAAGTAAGTCCTAGAATAAGTGGGCTGAGCAGTGCCGGCCAGCTTCCCTTCAGGGTCAGTGTGCCACAGAGTTGAACGGGCTCCCCCCACCCGCTGACAGGGGCCGTGTTCCACCAGAAAAAGAGGAAATGAGGAAATGATATCATTGTCTGCAGCCACAATTGAAGCACCGGCCTTGTGTATTTCCTGCCCTCAGGGAAAAACGTCTATACAATGGGCCCCAGTTGTACTATGAAAATGAATATGGGAGCTGCAGAATCCCAAAGAGACACTGAAACATATGTAACTATTAGGATGTAAATAAGGTGCTTTTTACTGTTACAGGACTTTTATTGTTACATTTGTGTTTATATGTATTGTTTTAACACAGATTTGGATGTGCTCATGTATGACCTCTGTTTTCCCACTTTGTCCAACAGAAAGATGAAGTCTATCTGAATTTGGTTCTGGACTACGTTCCTGAGACGGTCTACAGAGTGGCCCGACACTACAGCCGAGCCAAACAGACTCTGCCCATGGTTTACGTCAAGGTACTTGTTTTAGACAAAGCCTCCACAGCTTCAGATTTAAGATTCATTCACCTTTAATTCAGTTCCAATTCACTTGATTTCAGCAGATTAATTCACTTGCATTGTTCCTGCCTCTGGTCACAAAGGGGACTTCTGCTTGCACAGTTTTATGTTGGTTTGAGTTGCATCAACTCAACCATACTGATTTGTGTAATAGAAAACATGTACATCTACATCTCGGGGCAAAAGTCCCTGACAAACTAATACATTCTCAGTTCAGTGTTTACATTAAATGCAAAGCGATCCTTACTTTTTACTACAATGGCTAATTTGTGACCCTGTTGTTTAAACCTTTGTTAATGAAGCATGATGTATATGGCTGCACTGAGATGTAACCTTGAGTGGTGTTTTCCATGCATAAACCCTATAATCAGACCTCTGTGTGCATGTGTGTGTGTGTGTGCTTGGCCATAGCTCTACATGTACCAGCTGTTCCGGAGCCTGGCTTATATTCATTCATTTGGGATCTGCCACCGGGACATCAAACCTCAGAATCTGCTGCTCGACCCAGAGACTGCTGTGCTCAAGCTCTGTGACTTTGGCAGGTGAGTCACAAAGAGTAGCCACAGTTTGTCCAGTAAAACAAAAGAAATCCAAACCCCTGTGTATTTGTAAGGGAGATGTTGGTGATGATACCGATCGTGTGTTGTCGTTTTGTGTGCAGTGCCAAACAGTTGGTCCGCGGGGAGCCCAACGTGTCCTACATCTGCTCTCGCTACTACCGAGCCCCAGAGCTCATCTTTGGTGCAACTGACTACACCTCAAGCATAGGTAGGCTCCCTCCAGCCATTAAAGTCCCCATCCACACAGGACTTTACTATCAACACGTCTGAGCGTCTTCTGCTGTTGTCTGACTCGGTTTTAATTTTGGTGACCTGTTTTTTCCTTTTAGATGTGTGGTCAGCCGGTTGCGTACTGGCAGAACTGTTGCTAGGGCAACCGATCTTTCCCGGTGACAGTGGGGTGGACCAGTTGGTTGAAATTATCAAGGTAATAACTGGGGTGAGCCTCTGGGTGACAACGGCTGCATTAGTGGTGATATGGGGGCTAATGTTTCTCCCCATGTGTCGCGTCTCTTCCAGGTTCTGGGTACCCCAACCCGAGAGCAGATCCGAGAAATGAACCCCAACTACACCGAGTTCAAGTTTCCCCAGATCAAGGCACATCCTTGGACTAAGGTGAGTCAGCAGGTACAGGAGCACTTTTCTTTCTCTAAGATCCATGAATGTAGTATTCCTCCATGCTTGTTTTGCTAGTATGCTCGCTTCCTGCTTGTGAACCATCTAACCTCCACCTCCATCTGCTAGAGATTCTTGACCCCAAACTGTATCTGATTTTTAAACCAATTGGGCTAGTTCATGAAATTGGAAATATGTTTCTTTCTTGCTAATAATGATATGTATCCAGATATTTTATCGTATCTAAGAATATCAGAAAGATAAATCAATGTTTTTCTGAGTGAAGGGTTCATGATGCTGTGTTTAATACATTTGGATCTAGTGATACCATGAAAAACCCACCTTTGACAAACGTCATGCTCTCATGCAACAATCATGTGCTTCATTTGTGCCCTTCATCAGCCATAAAACCTGGAGAAATGTCATAATCTGTTGTGTGTTTTAACGCTGCCTGTGGAACAGACTTGATGTGAGCTCTGTCTGCATGTGACTTAGTGCATAATTGGTGTCCAGGTGTTCCGGCCGCGTACTCCCCCAGAGGCCATCGCTCTCTGTTCTCGCCTGCTGGAGTACACGCCCACGGCCCGCCTCACCCCGCTGGAGGCCTGCGCGCACTCCTTCTTCGACGAGCTGCGTGACCCCAACGTCAAACTGCCCAACGGGAGAGAGAAGCCCTCCCTCTTCAACTTCACCACCCAGGGTGGGCACGCACACGCACGCACACGCACGCGCACACGCACACACACACACACACACACACACACACACACACACACACACACACACACACTGAACTTTAAGAGCATTATTCAGTCTTTATTACTCTGCATTAATTTACATACATCAACTTCTCCTGTGTTGTTTATTTTTTTTGATAATAAAATCTCATTATGAGACATCAACACATTCTTTTTCTTTCAGAGTTGTCCAGTAATCCCTCTTTGGCCTCCATACTCATCCCTGCCCACGCCCGCAGCCAGGCTGCCGCCTCCACCCCAACTAACACCTCTGCCACCACAGGTCAGAACTCTACCCGTTACGGCTGCATGAATGTTGATCTGGTGGTGAAATCTGCAGCTGCTAACATGATACACTGAACCCTCTAATGGTCAGTGTAGTTATTTCTAAGTAAGATTTTACCTTTAGCTTCAGGTCTCGCTCATGAGTCAAGCCACCTAACAACCTCAGTTTCACACATTAACACCTGAGGGAAGCTTGCTACACCTTGTAACAGCTGAGCTCCTCCAGTGGAGTGTTAATAAGCCTGAACATGTAGGTGTTGCTGTCGACTATGCACCGTAGTCGCTGGTGGAGGAATGAAGGAACATTTCTTTTCACTTTTCTTAGCCACGCTTTTGCTCTTTGACTGTGTTCTAAAGCTTGTTCACTGAAAAACTTTTCTGGTTTTCCACAGATGGCAGCAGCACAGAGCGAGGTCCCACCACCACCACCGCCTCGGCCTCGGCCTCCAACTCCACCTCCTGAGCCAACAGTGCGCCCTCCCCGTCCCGGTCTCGGCCTCAGCCCCAGCCCACGGCCTCTCCATTGCCCCGGCCAGGGGGTGAGCCCCGCTTTGCCCTGCTCTCCTTCCACACAGCAGGGGCGATGCTGACGCAGTCCGGGTTCAGCAGCTAGCCAACAGCCCCATGCCACGACCACAAACCAAGCATCCCCAATCTGCCTTATTGTATCTCCGACTGGCCCTCATCCAGCTATTTGAACTCAACTCCACCGTCTGTCAAAGAAGTCTCTCCATGCTCCGCCAACAGGGGAGCAAAGTGCAGGTCCAGAGGTGTTGTTGACTGTACTGTTAATAAAAGTACACTGTACATGTATAAACAATGCTAGCCTGCTAATGTGCATAAAAGGACAATCTGTAGAAAACGTCCTGAGCTGTTCCCCTTTGCCCTCTCCCCATCTGGCCCTTTCCCTCGCATTGTCCCATTTTTTTGCATCCTCATCCTTTGACCTCTGACCTCTGTACCATGGCCACTCCCCCATCCCTTGAGTTCCTCTTGTAGTGCATGGCCTGAGTATGGTTAGGAGCACCCTCTCACTTCTCACCTTCACTTCCGCAGACAAGGCATGAGGCTCACGCACGTGTATACACGCACACAGACACTCACACACACGCACACACACGCACACACATACACACACACTCACCCCACGCACACGTCTTCACACACGTGGACGCATGATTAAAGTGGAAAGACAGACACAATCTACCTGCGGGGTAATGTGTGGACATTTATTTTCTTTCCCGGGGTTTGTTTTTAAATGGTTAGCAAGCTGTTTTACTCCACTCCGTTTTTAGGTTTTGTTTCGTACTCCTGGGCAGATGTTTTCAGATTGCCATTTGCGATGGATGTGACATGTATCTGGTCCTGTGTGCTTGTACAATATATACATACAATACAAAACAGACACGCAAACACACAGTTTATATATTACTTTTCCTTATGTATAAAAAGTATATATAGATATATGTATATTAACTACAATGGTTCAGAAATCATTTATGGTGAGCTCATATCTGGCAGAGCAGTGGCAATATTTGCTGCTGCCTAAAGACAATAGATTTAGATGAGTTGGTGTTTATTGAGTTTGTTTTCGTTTGTTTGATTTTGGCTGGAGTGAGGTTAGATTCCAGCGGTCACCTCCGTTTTGTCATGCTGTCTATATAGAGGCTGTGGATGGATTTAGGGCATTGCTCTATTCCGTGTTTTTGTACCGACCCTGTCTCTAACAGTATGTCTGTGACAGTGCAGTGTCTAGACGAACACCTTCCCCCGTCTACTTTCTCCTCTGTCTCTGTGAGCAACTTGAGATGTTTCTTAACACTTTTCTTTCCTTAATTCTTGGAGAAGCCTCTCTTTCGGTCAGCCACAAACGTTCTCATGTGTTGTGACCACGGACTGAAGTGTTAGCCTAGCGTGGTTTCTCCTCCACCTGTCGCACATAGAGCCACTCGGTACAGTCTGTTGAAGCGTCTTATTTACAGAGAATACTCACTACATAAAAAAGAAAAAGCAGAATTTGTATATACAGTATAAATGCTCCTTACCAAAATTCTGACTTGTATGTTGTTGTTTTTTTATGTTGTTATGTTGATTATTTCTTCCATGTTGAGTTTAAGGTATGTATATATGCAGACCCATGTACTGTTTATGAGCAAAAACAAAGATGACAAAGGGTAGAGACAGAAAAGAAATTAAAAAAATTAAAAAAACAAAATCAGGGCAGAACTGATGTTGTTGATGGATATGATGATGATAACGATCAGCTTTATCCAGCCATATGTCCAATCTTACCTGTACAGTACAGTAGATGACAGCTGTATTATTGTAACAAGAACTAGTCATGTATAGTGTAACTATAGTTTGGAGTGCCTTTGCTTTCATACACCTTCGCCTTGTCCCCCCCTCCCCCCTTTCAGATATTGTGACTCTCCCTTTGGTGCTGTTGAATGTCCTGCTAGCCTGCAACACGTCCTCACGACCCCCCTTCACTCGCACCTCTGTCCCTTTTTCATTGCACACTTCATGTAATATACAGACATGGTTCACTCTAAGGAAACTTTCCTTATCTGAAGACAAAGTAGACCAGTGTTTATTTTATTAGATGTTTAATAATCTCCATCAGAAATGAACACACACTCATCCCGGCCCAGATGCGGAGGCATGACGTGTCCGTGGGGGGTTTTCTGGATGGCGGCAGGGGGTTAAACCGGCCTCGTATACTGTATGCTGTACATACAGTGCAGATAAGGTTCTGTATTACTGCATTGGTTCTGTTACCAAAGCCAAACTATGACGTAGTTGTGTTGAGCCATCCTCAGAGGCAATAATGTATTCCGACGTTCTCTCTCTGGATATCCGTTGTTTCTCTGTCCTCTTGCTTGTTCCTGCTCCCCGTCTTCTCGGAGGCCGGGGGGGAGGGATTCAGTAGCACCTAAAGGGGCTGAGTCATGTAGCCTTTCTCCTGTCTCCTGCTTGCTGTAGTTTTGAATTCATGAACATGTTGTTGCCCTCCACCAGAAATTCTGAGTGCTTCACCCCACCGACTCCAGAACAATAAAAACACCACGAGTTTTTAACAAACATAAAAAGCAAGTGAATATGCTAGTTGAATATATTATACTAGCATATGAACTAGCTTGATGTGCTAACTGGGGTTTAAGAACTGAAAAAAACATGGAAAATACTACAAAACATCCTGTATTACAGTACTACTACTTGAATGCCTATGTTTGTGACTGAATTTTTTTTTTTATTTTTGTTTTGTTTTTCTTCTGTTCTGTGAAGGTATGCTAAATGTGCGCCTCTGTAAATATTCCCTCTGCGTGCTCTGAGGAATAGTTCCCTGGTACTGTAATTTGCATTAAATAAAGAGTAGGATAGCCTGGAAATGATCAAGCTCCGTGTGTGCGTCCTGATTTATTTGGCTGAGTTTGGTGAGTTTACGTTAAAAATGTGAGTTGCATTAGATCCTTAACGTCCGTGCACTAAGTGGCAGTTTTGCTGTTATTTTGGGAACGGTTAGATATTTCTCATAGGCTGCAGCTCATCACCCCTACAGACCTGCAGGTCAGGTTTGGTGGGTTGACGTGTAGCGTCCCTTATATGCTGTATATACTGTTCACACGGTGCTGCTCACTGCCTCTTATGTGCATCACACAACATTATTTAAATTACATAACGAGTGAAAACCAACATTATACAACATGCAAAGTAAAATGCTTGATGTCCTCGTGGCTGTTTCATCATATTTTGTTGCTAATTTATTTGATCTTGAATGTTCAAAGTTGAAGCTATGAATGTAGCGTGATGTGATTTAAATAGTTGTAGCTTTTTTTGTTTTGTTATGTCACATCTAATCACTGCAGGTTGTAATGAAAAATTACTTTTCTCAAACAAGTTTAGTTTTTTAACACCATTCACATTTATTTGCACTTATCACCACAGGGAGGCGCTGTTTGGCTTGTTATGAATCCACTACCAACGTAGTCCCGTTCACTCTGCACCTTTTGTGGCATTTTATTAAAAATACACGTGGAGCATTCTTGTTTTTCATGTTGACATGAACACACGACACCAACAACAGTTTGAGGTAATGCACAGTAAGGCTGCAACGACTGTTCTTGGACAAAACATGGAACATTTTAGTGTCTGAGAGGTGTAACATTAAAAGCTTCATAAACTTTGAGTCAACATTCATTCACAAACAAACAATATATACTTAATGTAAGCAAATAATGGACCACACGTGTAACCAGCCAGTGAAACACGCTTGTAAACCCCACTGTAATGCTGCCTTATTGATTTGCAGGTGTGCGCAAAGGACAGAGGACAGATTACATTTCAGCTGCACTACAAAGTCTTTGCTGGTTTCAATTACATGGAATTCTTCATTGTTTTGACAGAACAACAGCAACTGAAAAATTCTTTTATGTTCATGAGCACATTCAGCTACTTGTGTCCTATTTACGGTGGTCCCAGAGTGCATGGCCAGTGTGACGTGAGCCTCAGACGTCACTACAGGGGCTTTTACTGACCACCTCCATAATCAGAGGAGAGATGTCCTCAGGCTGCAGGTCCTGAATCTGCAGAACCTGTTTACTGTACTCCTCCGTCATTGTTCTCATCTCGGTCAGACATGCGATCAGTCTTGGGAACAGCAAGCTGGAGGCACAGAGGACACAGGGTTTAACATGTGAAGTGTTTCAGGCCGTTGGAGAGCTTCCCACTCACTGTTTGTCTGGGTCTGTTCTTTTGCAGTCGATCCAGGCTTTTAGAGTCAGCGCCAGGTTCTCCTGGAGTTCATCAACCACGTCGCGATGCTGCACACCTGGGCGATCTGAAAAAGAACAACACAATGTAACAGCATCAGAAATGACAAGGCTCGGACGCTTAAGTGTTAACAGACAGATGATCGGGACCTGGAGGAGACTAATGAATTGGTGCTACCTGGAGAAAACAGGGTCAAGGCCTGAACGAGGACATATTCTTCCTCCTGCAGCCCCAGTTTGCGCAGCGTGTGGTGAAATTTGAAGAGAGGCTCCAGCAGAAGCTGCTGGAAACCAGCTAAAACACACACACACACACACAGACACACACACACACACACACACACACACACACACACACACACACACACACACACACACACGAGAGACCAGAGGTCAGTGACAGGACTGGAGGCAGCACATGGAAAAACAAAGCAGGGGTGATGCGAGGCTTATGCGCTACACTTTAACCCTTCGGCTGCCCGTTACAAAGCATTACACTTGCATTTTGCAACATCTTTTAGCAGAAAGCACCAGTTTTTGAGCACAAATACATTCAGAACACGCGTCTTCCAGCACAGCACAGTATGTGACTCAAAGGAGGCAGAGCTGAGGTGAGATGAGGACTCCTCCGCTCTGACTCCTTCACTGGCTCAAGCGCGCCGCGTGAATGAATGAACAGCGTGATGTCTATTCCACCTCTTTCTCCTCACGCTGACAACATGGACGCCTCACCGTGTTCACAGTCTCACCTCTCACAGCATCATCTATGCAGTATGCGATGTGGCCGCACTCCCAGATGCTCGTCTTTGTGTTGAACACCATGTTGAAGCGAATCTGCATTATTTCAAATGTGGCTCCCTTCAACAGTGAGATCTGGTCCCCCATTGTTAGAGCCCTGCAACAGACGAGCAGGAGGCACGTCTGATAAGAATCAGCTACTGCAGGGCCGGTTGAACAGGATGTACAGGCAGACGCAGTTACCGAAAGGTCCGAAGGCTTTTGGAGAAATTAATGATGTCCTGGATCATGTAGGTTGTGAGGTCCATTATATGAGGAAGAGCGGTGAAAACACTGCTTTTACTAATGTCTCTCTCCTGGACGGACTCTTGTTTTTTGAAGACACCGTAAAAACCGAAGGATGAGGAGGAGACGGCGGGCGACTGGCGCATTCTGGGGTCAGTGTCGGGTTCAGTCGTCGTTGTGCAGCTGTTTGTCGCTGGGCTAGAGGGAACGTGTGGCTTCTGGCTGCTCTCGTGCACAGAAAGGATGACTCTGTCCATCGGCTGCAGAAACAGCGCGTTAGTCAGACGTGTGAAGGCAATGAGGCCGATGACACACACAAACACGCACACACACACACACACACACACACCCTGAAGCCACTGAAGCGGGAAAACGCTGAGTCAAACGTGCTGCGGTGGCCACGCAGGAGCTCCTCGATGGCCTCCTCCTGCTGCGGCGACAGCTCGGCCGGGGCGTCGCTCAGCCTCTTCCTCTTGATGCGGCGCCTCCGCTCCAGAACCTCCTCCTCAGACATGACCACTGCGGGGACACGGCAGCGTCACGTGACACGCGCTCGAATCCGAATGAACGTGCGGGTGCTGCCTACTCTCTCTGCGCATGCCCACGGCCTGGCACTTGCGGAAGCGGCAGGCCTGGCACGCCCGCCGGTTGCTCTTGGTGACGGTGCATCTGTTCAGGAAAGGACAGCGGAGCTGCTTTGTCCTCTTGATGGCGCGCCTGTACAGTAAGTACAGTATTCAAAAATGCCATATGACAAAGCTATGACAAAACCACGCGGGGAGCGAGGCCGGCTCACCTGAAGAAGCCCTTGCAGCCTTCACACGTCAGTGCGTTGAAGTGATAACCCTTGGCCAAGTCTCCGCACACGCCGCAAGCTCTGGGCTCCTCGTCCTCGCTCGCCTTTCGCTCCTCGGCCTCCATTTCAGGCTCCGTCCCGCTCGTTCTCACCTGGCAGGTGATCGGAGGAGACAGAGGGTCGGCAACCGCGGCTTTCACGAGCCTTTGCTTCGTTCCGAGTCGTTCGGAATGGTCGCCGGCCACCAACGGGTGTGAAACGGCGGCGCGTCTGCAATTTGCAGCAGTCCGCGAATAGCGCACAATTTCAGGAGAGCGGCGGCGCCAGAGGTGAAGCTGCAGGCGCCCGAGGTCAGACTCAGTCATGTCTTTTTAGTGAACGCATGAACAACACTATGGTTCCTACTGATGCTCACACAGGAGGGGATGGAGCCGTATGGTCTCGGCCATCGCCTCCTCAGCCTTTGTAAAACACGCCTTGTTTGTGCTGATGATGATCACATGTCATCTGTGCATGGATGTCCACTTCCCACGTGGCAGGGGAAGTCCAGGAGTGGGGTCGCAGCAGACCCATCATTGTGACTTTATTCAAAACGCACAGACCAAAATATCAGAACTGGTCAAATTATGGTTATTATTTACTGACATATTGTTAATAAATGTTTTTATAAGCACATTTCTATACCCATAAGATTTAAAAGTCATCATCGAGCGCGTACTTGTGCGTATATTCCCTTTTTAGAAGTTGGCGCTGATGTGCGCCGTGCGTCTTTGACGCGTGCACGTTTGCGCGCAACCATGACAACAAAGAAGGCAAACCTCTAACTTCGTGGCACAGCGCTGTGTTCTGTACAGCCACACTGAACGGACTGCCTCGTCCTCTCCTGTCCGCGGTGAAAGGTCGCGTCCGAAGGCGACAAGGATCGAGATGAGTCAACTCACTGCCTGAGGGGGAAACTTCACATGTCCGCACGGCCGCGCGCAGTCCGCAGGTCGTCGTCCCGGCGCCGTTGATCCCGGACGGCTGCTGGAGATCCAGTCGCTCAGCAGGTGGAATCGCCTTCCTGTCGGACGGGTTGTTTGACAGGTTGCTGCAAGTGCTGCTGGCTGCGGTCCACAGCGGGGCGGGGTTACGCGTCCGGCGCCGCCCACAGGAGCTGGCACCGCTGTAACCTTAGGATCGTCAAGAGTGACGTCACGCAGGCGACGTGTGAATGGGGGACTTCTGGTTAGTTCACATTCTAGGATTACTGTCATATATATGTACTGTATATATATCCATATATCATATTATTTCATAGACGCATAGGAATGTATTGTGTTTTTGCAGTGTGTGTGTGTGTGTGTGTGTGTGTGTGTGTGTGTGTGTGTGTGTGTGTGTGTGTGTGTGTGTGTGTGTGAGTCAGTTTCGCTCGGCTTTACCGCTGACTTTGATTTGGAACCTTCCTGCCCTCTAGTGATCAGAATTCACAACGTTTTATTTTTTTTTCAACAAGGTTGTTTGCAACTCATACACGGCGATTATTAGCAACATGTACAGTGGAGAAAGCAATGTTTTTAAATGTAACTTATATTTCAAATAGTAATAACAAGGGGTATTAACAACAGTCAAACATGTGCTGTAGTTACAGCGCTGCCTTTAATCAGTGTGTTGCTGCTCAGCTTCCAGCTCCAGCTCCTGCTGCTCCTGCTCCTGCTGCTCCTGCTCCTCTTGGCTCATCGCCTCCTTGAGCATCCTGCTGTGGGGCCTGTCAGACGCACTGGTGACCTGCGATGGCGCCTCAGGATCCTCCGCCGTCCCTTGAATGATACTCCGAGCTGCCAGCAAGTGTCTACGCTGCCTCTGGTGCACTGGGACAGCACAAATGAAATCACAGCTCTACACACATTTCAAATGAAAAGATAACGTTTCCCATGTTCTGTTCAGTGACATCGCATGAATGCAGTGGAATCCCAAATCTCCAAACCTCGCTGCCGCACACTGATGGTGTGAATCTCTGGGATAAGGAAGCTGTACACCAACTCTGACACAATCTCCTCTGACTGCAGACTGGTCCGACTGGTCACACACAGACATGATGCAGTTTAGTGTAGTTTAGTTTGAGTCTCCTGGTCACACACTCAGGTATGCACTACCTTTCCTCCAGGGCGTAAGCGATGTCATTGACCTCCTTCGCCCATATGTGGATTTCCTCTCTGGCCTGCTGGTCAGCCGTCTGCTCACATGTCCCCAAGATGATGTCCTCTAAATACAAATCCACACTTTCCTGGTGCACCTGCACCACCTGCGACACAAAGGTGAGGCTACTTTTGATCTTCTCATGTACAGCGGCTTAAGCATCGCCACAGACCTGTCTGAAGATCTCGTCCTCCTCTCGGCGCCTGTGCTCCTCCACCTGTCTCCTTCCACTCTCCTCGGCCTCCCTCAGGCGACGGTCCCTCTCGGCCAGAAGTGTAAAGGCGTGGATCCTCCGCTCCTCCTGGAGGCCGATCAGCTCCTTGGAGAAGGTGTCAAACAGCTGCTCAAGCTCTGCCCCCACCATTCTGGCCTGCATCGCCTCCTCTCGAGACGTCTGGAAAGGGAAAAGGCCTAATAAGGATTTGTAAACACTCGGGCGAAGTGAAGTTTGGTTTGTGGCATTGTTGTATTTCTACCTTGATCCTTTGTTTGTCTCTTTGAAGTTTCAAATTCACTGTCTGGTCTCTATGAGCTTTCTGTATCTCCTGCTCCTCCTTCTGCAGGGCATGAACAGTCCTCAGTTCCCTGATCAGGTCCGCGTGGTTCTGCTTGTTCTTAAACATCTGAAACACAGCAAAGGGAGACGACATAGTGATGTCCTCCCAAACTGGACCTCTGGCAAACCTTTTGCAGGTATAGAAACCCAGACACTCATGCGCATGCTGTACTGCATGCCAACCTCATACTGCACACTTCTTCCTCTTATCAGCTTCTGCAGGTTGATGACTGCGATCTCTATGTCCTCATCTTCCTGAGCAGAGACGTATGAGCTGGTCAAGACAAAGCTGAACAAACAGGACTGCTGTTACTCAGAGTCAGAAGCCATGTCTGACCTCTGCCGACTCCTCCACGCTCGGGGTGAGGGGACGTGGAACAGCTTTTGGCTTCTTAACGAGGAAACGCAAGGACCTGGCTCGCTCGTTCTCCTCTTCCCTCAGGGCCTGCGGAGCCGCACTTGTTAATCCATGTGTACTTAGAACTTTAATAATATGCCTAAAGAACACATTCTCATCTTCCTCACCTTATATTTCTTTATCAGATCTATTGCTTCATTTGCACGGGGTTTAACCACATCCCTGGCGGGGATGTGGTTAAACCCCGTGGGTTTGGGACCCTTCACACTGGGCCGTAGGACTGAGGCACTTAGACCTGCTTCCAGCTCCAGCAGCCCTGTTGTCAGCAAAGGTCAAAGGTTGTCGCGTAAATAAACACACTTGCTTCCAAACTGACTAAACTATCAGTTTCAGACCTTCGTATGTGTCCAGGTAGTGACTATTTAACTCTTGCTTTCTATGGGTACTCTTCTTCGTCTGGGAGACGTGGGCCTGAGGTTCTGTTATGTCTCTGCCACGTCGCTCTAGTTTCTCCTCCACATTTCTCCTCTTGGTTTGCAGTTTCCTCAAAGCTAACAGCAAAACAATACAAATGAAAACATGCATGAGAGGGAATTAACTTATTATAATAAAGAATATGTCAGACAGTCTTACCCCTGATGTAGTCGTTGTGAATCTTCTGCAGCTTGGCGTCCTTGTGCTTTTCTTGTTTAGAATATATGTGGTTCAGTCTTTCATTGGTGGCTTCTTTCTGGGCCTCGTGCCTCTGCTGCAGCAGGTCCTTCAGCACAGCAAGGCGAGCCTCTTGCAACCTGCAACCACCACAAAGATGACTATCACACGGGAACGGACTCTGCATGACGCAAACAGCAGCGCCACCAAAGAGTCAGACTCATGTATTACAGCATATGACTGATGGCATTTCAGACTGCTTTTACAACACACAATATGTTCAAACCCCGACACCCTCCACCTACAGTAGCTGCGTTCAACCCCTTGGGGGCAGCAGAGAAGCAATAACAGCAGTCAGGGTGAAAATAAAGATGCTGAAATCTGCGGTTTTAATGTGCTGCTTTAAAGCCGGCCTCAAACAGCGTTTACCTCACTATTATGTGCCGTAACACTCACTTTTTGATTTCCTCTTCTCTGAAGGCCCATTCCTTGGCTTCCATCTCCTCCATCATGCGCCTCCTCTTGTCCAGCTGTTCCAGGTCATTCAGTGGAGGAAGACTGGCCTCCCAGCTGCGCTTGGCACGAGCCCGCATTATCACATTCACTTCTGCCAAACCTGCAGGCAAACCACGACCTGTGGGTTGTGGTGATAAGAGATCATTCAGAATGAGTACAGTTCCGGGAACAGTAATGTAAACTGCTAGAGGTAGACTAAGGTGACTACGGTCTATGACTGATACCCCAAGTCAAAGATGCCAGTTGCAGCAGCTCTGAGGGACTTGCCCCAGGTTGGACCACGTAATCAGGGCTGTACGGGTCCGTCTGTGTTTCACTTTCTCTGTAGTCGGTCTGGACACCCACTGTGTGGGTGAGTTGCAGCTCATCATTCTTCGCACCAGTGGTAACAAAGTCTTCTCTGGGGCGACAAAGGCAGAGAACACACCACATTCCAACACGTGCGGGCACATGATGAATAGTTTTAAAAACGAGATGACTGTTAAATTTACTTTGGCAAAGAGAAAATCACATCCGCCGGAGCCTGCTGTGCAAAGGGAATCAGTGGGCTGAAAAAAGAGGAAAACAGTGTATGAGACACAATGGTATGAAGGGGAGACTAGAGCTAGACAATTAACTGCTGTGATTATTTCCTGCACAAACCGTTTAAAGAATTTCCAGCGGTCGGCTCCAGTCACATCACTGTCTGCATTTAGAGCAACACTGTCAATGAGACAAAACATGCAGAGTTACAGAATGTGGTCTGAAAGGCAACGTGAAGGGACCTGTAATCTGTCGTCTGTGTCACCCAGTGAGCTGCTGCAGCGCCTCCATGCGCTGCTCTGTGTGGCCTCGCCAGCAGCGGGCCACCGACGCCGGTACTGGATCTGCCGGGTCCAGCCGGACGGTGAAGCGTGGGTAGTGGGGCAGGTTACTGAACATGGACCCAAACTCTGGCACCCTCCTCTGAAAAAGACGTAAACAAATGCTAACAGACGTCACATTAGGCTGTTTGTGCAATGTTGGTCTTCTGTTATTTAAAACTAAACCCATGGTAACCATAAGCAACATAGACCTACCAGCCGGCCCCGGGTCGCGTGGGCCTTGAGGCTGGACCTGGCGTGGTCCACCTCGGAGGACACGGTGTAAACAGGATCTGTGCAGACGTTTAGACAGTTAGCCAGCTGCTTTGTGCTGCGTCAGCTGCGGTTTATTAATGCACTCACCATACAAGTAGTCATACGCCCGCTGCTTCCTGTCGACCGTTTCATAAGCTTTCTTAGAAACTGTGCGAGTGACGGACAAGCTCATTTCCCCCTTGACGTCTTAGCCGTGGTTTTCTCTGGTCGACAGGCGGAGACAGCGTCGGCTGCGCAACCATGGCAACGGTAAACTCACCGTTATAGGCGGGAACTAAGACAAATTACAAGTCAGTTAAATAGTTGGAGGCTCTAAACTAAACGAATATGACACTTATGAAACCACAACAGCGTACGAAAATGTCTCGTTCTGTATTAAAAAAAGCAAGATTTGAAAGCTAACGCATGTGTAAATAGAGAACTACAACTCCCATGGAGCATTTCGGCGAAGAGCATCGAATTCCCGATGTGCCGCTAACGTTAATAAGACGCTAAAACAAACATTATAGAGCTCAACAATACTGAGTAATGTGGTAATCTTTAGTTTTACTTTTGTTAAAGTCTATGTTAATATAACTTTAACACCGCCCCCTTTATATTGTACTTCGATCAGCTTCCTCTCCATAGCAACTAAAGGACGGTTGTCGTAGTACCTAAAGTTTCTCCCCATCAAACCGAGACTAATAAAATATAATTTGATCATACCATTGACAAGATTACTCTTGTTATATTTTTGTAAAACAAACGTAACACAAGAATTTTATATTTTTTTTATATATATAAATCTTTATAGGCGTATAGACAGGTAAAATACATCCGGAACAAAAGGTTCCGCAGTTTACAGTACTTCCGTATTTACTTTGCCGTAGGTTTAGTCGTGGGGCAACCGCTTGTAGCGACTTACAAAATAAGGTGCAAAACCAGTAATTTGCATTGTCCTGAAGAAGTTACTGAAAGTGAAGTGACACAAGTTCCAGTGTCAGACATCACAGTTTGAACTGTTCAAGAAGTTAAAGAGATGGTTTCTGTATTGCATTATGTGGTTTAAGTGCAAGAATATAGTATTTTGAGAAACGCCCAAAATATTTATAGCCTGTCAAAATATATACAGAAATATATTATACAGTAATAGGTTAAATAATTAGGAGTATCTTTACTGCTACTACTACTACTACTACTACTGTTTTTTTAGCTACAGTAGACCAGGTTGGTCCAATATGTTTTAATAATAAATAGTTATCATAGGAATAAAGCAATAAATTGCTCATTTTAGACATGCTGTACTAGTCACTCATTATCATAACAACTATTTTTTTACCCTTCAAGTCATATTTTTGGGCCATTTTGACATCAACAGGAAGTATGTTCTATCTAGGGGAAACAGTGCGCGCGCGCACACACACACACACACACACACACACACACACACACACACACACACACACACACACACACACACACACACACACACACACACACACGTGGGTACTTCTCTCTTGCTTAGAGTTCCTACTTTATCCTGCCAGGCTGGTCCATATTTAGGAACCGCAGCTGACTACAGCAGCAAATATGTGGCAAAGGGGATGTTTCGCTCCTTTCTGGACAGGCTGGCTCCAGTTTAAAGTCAGCTGAGCTGCCACCACCTCTGTTTTCCACAAACTATCTAATGTTAGATCTTAGGAAAAGGGGAACAGCCTTGTTGCTGGTCATGGATGCAAATCTACTTGCTACCAGCAGTACTCGTGCTGTTTACTAAGACTTGAAGATGAGGCGCAAATGTGTTTTTTTTTGTTCAACCACACAATGTGCCATTGAAAAGTTTCATTTCTACCATGTTTAGGGGCGGATGAGGCACAAACAGAAGAAATGCCTGGGCTTTTACTTCATCTGACGTCTGGTTGCATATAGGACAGTTAATATCAGGATGTGTCATTGCACGGCATACTGAAGACTGGTAAACCACAAACACCGCATGGAGCTAGCAGATGAAAACCCTAGATACCCCAGATAACTACTAAAATGCCGTTGTCAGTTAATCTGCCGCCTGCAAACTGAGGATGGTGTCAATAATAGTGCACTTTTTGCTGCTACATTAACACTTCATGAAAGGCATGTGTAAGCAATTCTGTGATATGAAACCTCTAAAGAACAAGTTCCTACACCAGCAAATATGAGACCACAACCACCCGCTCTGATCACACTGCACTGGCATATGTGTGTAAAGAACATACACTATTTTATTAGGTAATACTTATACTGTACTTACAATACAGCTTTGATTTGATTGTGATAGACTTCCTACAGTACATGTTAAAATGAGAAATAATGCTGCAACACAACTCGCTGTTGCCTCTGTACAGAATTTAAATAATTATACTCAATCATTGTTTGAGTTGTGTTAGTTTAAGTTAGCGTTACTTTAATAAAGCAAAGCTACAAAGTCATGCTTGGTTTATTGCACATTATATGTATAAAACTAACTAATATAAACTAACTAATAGAAACAAACTAACATAAATTATATAAAACTAACGGTTAGTTTAATTAACTCACCCACAGCATTTATTTGATTTTCCTTTGCTAAAAGTGTAACTCTAATGTGTATCTGAGGTTTCTGGCTTGGGCTGTTTAGAGTCACTGCTTTGAAAGAGGATGATCATGAGACTGTGAAGAAAAGGAAACTAGAGTTGAAAGACATGAAAGACGTCATGTGTGGTAGAACAAGGCAGATTTTGGGGTGGAAACTAGCTTGGAGAGGGGAAAGAGAAAGAATGAGGGAGGGATCTGTTAGTCACATGCGCTTTATATTTCAGTATCACAGCGGGTGACAAGGATTTTCACTTGGTCTGGATGGCACGAAGACGCCGCTTCGCTCTGAGCGCCGAGCTTTCTGTCAGAAAAAGAGAAAATGACATGGAATAAATGGGGTTTTACGACATCAACATGTCCAGATAGAATTGAGGATTGACGCTTTAGTTATGCTACTGTAGATGGACTAAAAGTCTAGACATGATGATCAGCGGCGTGGGCTCACTGTACGGAGGACTCCAAAGACTGGAGATGAGGAGCACGATGTGGATTTTGGCAGTGGTTGTCCTGCTGGTGCCTGAAACATGGAGCACGGACCCAGGTCTGGACATTAAACCCTTTCATTTCATGTACAGCCTTAGGCCACAGCTATCGCTCTGACAGTAGGTTCATTCATTCTGTCTCCACTCCTAAACAGACGCTAAGCTGCAGTTGCTCTTAGTGCTTAATTATCTTTTGTGATGAACAATCTGAGGCACTTTTTACTGTATGTAATGTGAGTGGGTCAGTCAGCCATAACAGTGGAAAACTGTACATTGAAGGGGTTAACCACACAAATTTCTTTTGTGTTGTGACTCAGTGTAGACAGTGGAAAGAACTAGCACACAGGTGGGTTGATGTCAGGGCTGGTAAGAGTGGAAATGTTCCGCTAAGAGCACACAGAGCGAACATATCGACCTGTGAATGAGCTGTGGAAATCAGATCAGGGTCACAACATGATGCAGCTTTTCTCCACTGTGGGGTCTCTGGCAGGTTGACAAAGAAACATCTGTGCTGCCTCTGCGGTTTTACTACGCCACCATTGTGTTTACTGGCGGTGGGTCGTAGGACCCCCTTAAGGAAATTTCACTTTCATTTCATTGATGTAATAATGCTGAGCTTTTAGTTTCTGCATCAACAAGAACACAAAGCTCTTTTCTACTTCTGAACGTCTGAACTAAAAATCTTCCTAAAGCAGTGTTGTGTTATTTTACTAAGTCCTGGTGGATTTAATTATTTTTCTAACTTACTAACTCAAATAACCACTAATGATTGATGCGCTCATTAAACACTTGTCTTTCTCCCGCTTATGAAATAATAACAGCGTTTTTCTAACCTTTTCCTGCATCCATCTCTAATTCCCTCAGGAACTAATCAAAGCACCTTTGTGAACTCCAGCACTACACATCATGGTAAACTCCTTTTCACATTTTTGGGCTATGTAAATATTAAGATCACCTTTATTTCTAACCTTAAGTACTTTCTCTATGCGTTTCGTACTATGGAATATGCTTAGCGTCCAAAGCTTTGGTGCTTTTTTTAGTCAGCTGCTCCTCGCTATCAAAAGCTTCATTTTTAGTACTTACAGACATATTTTCACATGTTAGTGTTTAAAAAAATAAGCATTTGTACAAACGATCTATTCAGCTTTTTTTCCTTCCTCCAGTTCCTCCAGTCCTCGTTAATTTAACTTTCAACCTGGGAGATAACGCTACGCTGATGTGCAGCAATAAAACTTGGATGAACATGTTATTTGAGATTTGGGACATATCCCTGAAACACAAAAACTGCAAGATCACCTTTAATATTGATGGCCGAAGTGAAAACACCTGCGAAGACGACAAGGCGCTTCGAAACACGACCGAGTTTCAGTCGTACCTGCAGATCCCGGCCTTCTCGGCCAATGACCAGGGCGTCTACAGGTGTGAGTCCGTTTACAGCGGAGGAATTGACCTTGTTGAGTTCACAGTGTCTGCCTCAGGTCAGTTTGGAGATTTGGATCAACCTTTTATGAAGCGTGAATGTTTTATTTAAGCCGAGCATCTCCTGTTTAGACTTTCCTGCTCCAGGAGCCACCAACACCTCGACAAATGGACGAGTAGAGGGTCGAAAAAGTAAGGCCTGCTCAGAACGGAGAGGACAGAACATTTACACAAACCTTTTTGCCTTTTACTGAACACGCTGCAGAGCTAGTTTTCTGTAAAGTCATTGTCACTGTTGTTGCCTGTTTCATCATCTCTCTCTCACAGACTTCCCTTGGATCTACATACCAATTGGTGTGTTAACCTTTGTACTTTTGGTGGGATTCTTTATTTTTGCACAAAAGAAACTAATCATTTTGAGGTAATAACATGTGCATGGTGTAAAAAGCATTTATGACCGCCTCCAAGCCGCTTGTTGGGTCACTGAGCTGTCTGTGTTTCCACCTTTTGCCAGACGATGCTGTCAGGCCGATAAATCAGCACTGAAAACTTCAGCGGTGGGTTGCCGTTACAGTGACTCTATAGTTGTGTGTTTTCCGGCAAATAAGTCACCTTTGCTCTTTGTTTTTCAGACAGAGGATGTGGAGGAAGTGGAGCCCTACGCCAGCTACGTTCAGCGTGTGAACTCCATCTATAACTCGTCTGCAGACTTCTTCTCACCCAAGAACCCTGCACATGCTCCCTACACCTAAATGCACATGGCTCACTGTGAACGACTGACGGCTGCGACGCTGAGAAGGGGTGAGATAGTGGTGAAATGAAAGGCTTCCGATGAGAAAGGGAAGCCTCATGGCTCTGAGCGATCTGGTGGAGACGGGGGCGTTCCTGAGGCCACACGCTCGCTCTCGCTCTCGCTCTGCCAGAGGAACCCACTCACAGAGAGTGTGTGGGTCTCGCTGAGAACGTTATTACTAACTACAGATGCAACTGCCGAAATCGGAAAGTTTCCTCTCTTCCGCCAGGCGCATCGTGTCGAGTCAGCGGTACTGCAGGCTTCGTGACGCAGCTGATCAAATGCGTTTATATACGATTATGCACAATTATTCAGGAAGAGTAAAAGTGTAAATACATTTAACGTCTTTATTCTTATACAGCAGGACTACAAATGATTCAGTAACTCAGCTGACATGAGGAAATGTATGTAAAGTTTTAATATTACCTGTTAATGTATAATAATGTAATTGCACATATTAAAGTTCCATTTAAACACAGTAGTCTAATATAAACTGGGCTCTACAGGATTATAAGAAACAGTATGAGAGTAAAATATACTGTACTTTGGGTAAATCTATCCATCCATATGAGTGAATTTCTAAGTTTAAATCAGTGAAAACTGATGGTTCAGGAGAGGAAAGTGTGTGCTGCCACCTGCTGGTGGAGACCAGAACCTTTTGTCCTTTCACGCCCTTTGTCACGGCAGATGCTAATATGTATGAATAATGTAAAAAAACAAACAAAAATAGACCCATAAAGCTTTACTGTAGGAGCAATAAGTTGAGTTCAGCCAAATCAAACGGTCTGGGTATGCACCAGTGGTCTGTGTTACATACTTTAAAGATGCCTACAGATGCCTCACACTTGGCTTCAGTAAAACTGGAGTTTTTAGAGTTTGATAATCTCTCATATTTGATTTTACTTTGCTTTGAAATATAATTTTACTCTGAATAAAAAATCATAATGCGCCTGATACACGTTCATAAACAGGAAGTAAAGGAAAAACAAATGCCCATTAGTTTGTGCATTCACATCACGGCTCGCTGCAACATAGAGTAGTTATCATCACATAGATCATGGGTGTCATAGAAAAGAGGAAGCTGTCATGTTTTGTGTGCCTCTGCCCACAGAACGCAGCACCACCGTGATCTGGGCAGTACACATGTTTATGGTAATCTGAACAGGGTTTCTCCACCAATATCTTACTCACAGGTTCATTTTAAGTTTAATGATGCACAACTTAAGCTATTTCACTTATTAGCATGAGAGAAGGAATAATGAAGAAGTGAATGAAGGCTGAATCAATGAAAAGGCCAGTGGTACAAATGTCACACTTGGCTCCAACTACCACAGTGAGTTCATGCAGTCAAAGTGATAAATCATCGGCTTGTAGACGTGTAAACGTGTGTTTTCTTTCCAGCTGTGGACAGTTTTTCTCATGTTCAGCCGTAGAAATGAGCAGGACTTACTCAGAGTTGGTAAGAATTAGTAAATGCAGGTTGGGCTTCTTAAAATGCGGTTTATACGGCAGCAGAAAGTTGTTTAGGATATCACCACCCACCTCTGTTGCACAAATAAGATACAGATCAAACTTTCATAACACCACACGCATCAGCAGATGTGTTTGCTCTAAGTAGATCTTCTGCCGATTACAGGTTTACACACTTGATATCATTTTCCCCTCAGAACTGTCTCACAGCATTTAGACCTACTTTTCTGGACGGATTTTCTGCACTTGCTAACGATCTCTCAGCAGGTTGTGGCTTTAAAATGTCAGTCATCCGAGTTCTGCTGTAACTAACAGCAGCTGATGGAGAGATTAGGGAACTGAGCAGTTTTTAGCCCCCA
Source organism: Betta splendens (assembly GCF_900634795.4). Lineage (NCBI taxonomy): Eukaryota > Metazoa > Chordata > Actinopteri > Anabantiformes > Osphronemidae > Betta > Betta splendens. Next base: position 7,052,832 of record NC_040899.1, on the reverse strand, counting down.
TCATCAGCTGAAGTTTCCCTTGTGCTGCCACTTCTAAGTAAGGTATAGTATAGTATATACAGTACACCTACCACTACTTCATGTACTACACATAAACAATACACTTTATAAATCTTATATTGTTATTATATATGTGCTGGCGATAACTAAGCCTTAAATATCTCTTTGTAGTAGGCAGCAGCACGCACACACACACACACACACACACACACACACACACACACACACACACACACACACACACACACACACACTTCTCCCTTGTTTAGAGTTCCTACTTTATCATGCGTGAGTGACCATTGTCGATGAATTCCTCAGAACCACTGCAGTCACTTTGACTTTCAACACACAGTGGTTTTTGCGTGCGTGGCTCAGGTCGTGGTGTAACTACCGTAGAGGTCACAGCTACTACACAGTAGCTAAACTTGGTGATGTGATGGGTTTCCTGGAGTCCGTTTGCATCTTCACTTCTTCGAGCTCCAAAAAGCAGATCCGGGCTCCTTTGGTTTTCTATTTCCAGATATTAGTAACGGGAATGTTTCCACTTTGTGCTGCTGATGAAGGAGCACAGTTGTGTACAGGCCAGCGCTTCCTTCACGAGGGGAGACGACTCGTTGAGTTTCTTGAATGACAGTTTAAAATAGTTCAAGGGGAAACGCGGCAGTGCGGCGATCAGAATATCGGCCTGGTTCTCCTGGTGCGATATTATCGGTCCGACACCGCGCTTCAGAGCTGCTTTATCCCATGAGTACGTAATCGTCCGCACACTCTTCTTTAGACGAAGAGTCAGAATCGCACGCTGCCGCCGGGATGTGAACCACAGCATAGTCGCACTCGTTATCATCTTCAGCCGCCGCCTTGGCCGGTCTTGGGTTGTTGCTTGTGGACCTTTTGGCAGTAATGTGCTCAATAGAGGCGTACGTTACATCCTCATTGGGCTGCACACAACACACAGTACAAGTAATTCACAGTTCCATTGATACTTTCAACATGTTAATTATTCTAACTTCCTGTGGATGAAATGAACAGCCCCACACTTCACTTTACAACAGAGGCGTTCACCCGGTATGGAAATAAGCCAAGGCAGCACCTCTGACTGATCACAGCACAGGAACATACCCATGAAAATCTAAAGCTGATAACCAGGGAAATGTGAGGTCCACAAAAGCAGACTCGGTGTGGATGTCAGCAAATTACCTTTTTATCGTCCTGTGCAGAATCCCCTGAAAGAGAAACCATCGATATGCAAAATGCAACAATACTGCATACAGTCTTCATTTAATATGTGCATCATGAATATGGAACGCTGAGGTGCTGTAGTGAAACATGTTTTACCTTTCTTCTTCTTCTTCGATCTGAAATGGGAGCAAGATGAAAGGATGGGACATTAGAGGTGCAGCACAGGATCCATTTACATGCAATCACTTATTTTAAACAGTTTTAGCATGGTTTTAATTTTCTCCGAGTGGGTTAATACGGCTTTCACAACATGAAGTACAGTAAAATGATAGAACATTTTCCTTCTAGCAGCATTTCCTTGACAGCCTCACAAATGACAACGTATGCTGCAAGAGGAAGCGCTTTACATACGCCTACAAGCTGCATGTGTCCGCCGCCAACCGTCTCTGCCCCGACACACAGAACGGAGCGCCTCTCGTGCTCCTGGGGCAACGTTTCAGGTGAAATTGACACAAAGCAGAACTTTGGTGGGAGGAGAAGCCGCTGACCCGGTAACTTTGTGTGAAACCTTGTCGGCTGTTATCTCACAACCACTATTTCCTTGCTAAAGTGCAGGTCATGAGTGCGTTTCATTTGAACATTACAACCACAGTACGCAGCCTGAACCAGGCTTCTTCTTCTTCTTCTTCTTCTCCTCTTCAAATATTTTTATTCAGTAATGTTGCATGACAAAATGTCAGAATATTCAGCACGAACCAGTAAAGTGAAGCGTGTGTGGGCGTGTGCTGCAGCGTTACTCACCCTGACGTGCAGTTTCCCATGGTGGAGCCCCAGAATGTGGACGTGAACGCGGATGTCAGCGCTGCACCGTGTTAGACACTAACCCCACTGATCTCACTGCCGCTGTGCAAGTGCACAGGCCACAGTAGAGAGCGTTGACGAAGAGAGGGAGGGAGGGAGGGAGGGAGGAGGGGAGTGACGCTTCTATTCCTGTGGCCTCCTGTGCGTGATGTTCACAGGATGTATGACGATATGTGAAGCCAACATAAAACGTCCTCCTAATAAACATTTTCATGTAACTTTTCACATATGAGTGAGTGAGCATTTAGAATTATTTAGGCTAAAAACACCTGAGTCATCAAAATGACGCACGGCCTGTTGTAGCTGTGACTTCACTCTGTGAAATACTCAGTGTTGAACTGCAGTGCAGTCATTTGTAAATAAAATGTTTTTCCAGCGCTTTGAATATTTTTAATCATTTGAATGCAGGGACATTTCGAGCTCGTTAGAACGCGCGCTCACATCTTTTAAGTTTGCTGTTGGTGCGACATCCAGTACAATTATTTGCATGAGGATTAGTGCCATGAGGAAGTCGCAAACCTTTTCTCACACCTCAGAAGTTCAGTTTGCTTGATAAAATCTGGTGAGTATAATTAGCCTTTTCATTTCTTTTTTCATTTCAACATTTCTGTATTAGAGTCTGTTTGAAAACAACACAAGGATTTGCTCAAGGACATCACAGTTTGTCCACTGGACCTTCATCGATCATCAGGCAGTTCTGTGTTAAACCATGAGGATCATTAGACTATTTGCAGCCTCTGATGGTTGGAGTTCTGCATAGAAAACTGTGAGTTCGCTCCACATAATAATATTTTATCACATACTTTACTGATCCCATTTAGGAAATGACTGTGGGTGGACAGCAGGCGATGGTGCTACTACGAGCTGTCAGTGTCTCTGAGGAACCGGGAGCTCAGACTGTGAGCTTCATAGACCTCATGGACGACTGATCTCACAACCACAACCTTTATTTGCACACCAGACCTCAGCAACGTCTGACGGCATTTCTCATATTCTTGATGCTAATGCGGTTTTTAGTCCCCATAATAAACACGACAAGTGTGCTGTGTTAATATGACTCACTTTTCAGACGACCTCATCTGAATGACTGGGTACTTCTGCTGTGATAAGGTGTGTCAGTGTTTTAACTGAAGGTTGCCACGTATTTACGAGAATAGTAATTTAGTTTAGTAATGACTTTGTAATAGGACTGTTACAAATAAAAGTCTGTTGTTCATAATGTTCATCATGTTTGTCGTTTGTGTATGTAGCAATGGGTCAGTAAACAGGAAGATGCTATATTTACTCCATCTAGTCTGTTCTACTGCTTCTCTCCACTAGAGAGTGATGTTGTTAAACTGATAAAGTCAGTTCTGTGTATCAAACAAGAACTTCAACCATCACTTGACTTCAAGCAAGAAAAAAAATTCACGTGCATTTTTTGTGGCTGTTTGTTTTTGTTGTTTTTTTTTTGACAGATGACAGAACATATCTTATATCTAGATCCTTTCTTTTGTAATTAAGCTTGTTGTTGTTATTTTCTTCTTGTTTCGTGAAATTAATAGATATTATGAGCACATATATATGCAGTATAGTCTGATATATATTTTTGAATTAATAAATATAAATTATAAATTATATAACTAAAATAAGACTCAGACTATTCACTAAAGTAAAGAAGGTGCAGGTTCCTGCCTGACCCATCGGAAACTGTGTCATTCGTGACTTGTGGGTGTCAGGAAGTGGTGAACATGTAGGTGAAGCCAGCCGTGCAGCTAGTTCACCAGTTCTAAGGGGATCTGTGAAGCATCAAGTCCTGTACATGATGAGACTCACACGTAAACTACAGTACACCTGTCTGATGATGCTGTGCTGGACTTTACGCTCCATTCATGGGGAAGCTGAAGGTGAGGCTTAATCTGTTACATTGGAGCTGCACATAAGAATGTTAATTAAGATTAATTATAAATTGAACATTATTCAACATGAAGGCACAAAACAAGTGTAGAGGGACAAAAACCAGGGTGATTAGAAAGTATTTATTGTTAATCGTCGTCATCAGGATGAAACTGATGACTTGATGGGAATCAGATTCCAGCGGAATAACTGCACAAACACCAACGTAATGTTGGGGTTTCAGCAGGATTCGACTTTGTTTCCACTGTTCTTTGTTTTCATCTTCAGCCTGGTCTCCGTCCTGTGAAGCTGACCTGAAGGTGCCGAGAGGCACCGCATGGAAGACGGCGCCACAGCGGCCGCTGACACTCCAGTGTCCAGTCAAACACTGCGGAGAACGGCTCAACGTCACCTGGTGTAAACTCTCCATCAACCAGTGCGACGCGGTCACTGGCACGGAGACGGTAGAAATAATGCAGTTCTACCAGGGACATCTACTGATCTCAAACCTGACCTTCAAGGTCATTTCCATCTCTGACGACGGCCTGTACAGATGCTACTTAGAAGGAAGGAGGAGAGACGTCAGTCATTCCATCAACGTCTCCGTTTCAGGTAAAGCCTCATCTCCATCGATGCCAAAACATTCAGATACGTCACAATGTGTAACCGTGAACATGGTTGTGCTTCACCAGACATGAACCAAGGGGCTGAATACTATCACAGTCAGCCGTTTGCAGGTGAGGCCTTCGGGCTCCGTCTATGCACTGGGTGCTGCTCTGGAACCGGCGCTGACTAACGTGTGGTTCCGGCTCTGCTTCCAGCTCGGCGGCTGAGGCCTCCTGCTCGCGACGTGCCCTGGCTGCCCTACTTCATCATCTGCTTCAGCGTAGCTTTCCTGGCCTTCACCATGACGGCATTAAGCCGCCTGAGCTCCCGCGTCTGGAGACGTGAGATGCTTTGATTTGCTCCGCTTATTCAAAACGTGGATTTGACCGCTGTAACGGTCAAACGTATGTTGTTGTCTTTTACACAGGAACACTGAACTGCAGCTCATCATCACATGAACAGGTAATGTGACGCAGTGTTAAGGGTTAAAGATATGAAGGTGGAGTCAACAGCTCGCTCACACCGGCTCACATTGAACCTCCCTCACTAATAAAAGTTGCTTGTTTATGTAATCCAGACCTAAGCCACAGTGTAAAAATGCCTAAAAGGGTGAAAGTGGCCAACAACCACAACGTTTTCGCTCTCAGCTAAGACAGAAAAGCCGTCCTTTATTTTGGAGCCAGAGGTTTGGTTTTCATGATATACGGTGTTTTAAAGGTCTTTGTGTCGCAGGTCACGTCTCGCTGTACCATCCCTGGCCTCCCTCAGAGGGCCGATCCCTCCATCCCGGTGCTGCAGGCCCACTTCCCTGTCCTCAACCACTTGGACCGTCCACGCAGCTCAGGGCCGACAGCGCCTCCGCCGCCTCCGCCTGGAGCCCAGAGCCGGGCGGACGAAGGCGACGCGCCGGCCTCCGGCGTCTACGCCGTCATCAAGCACAAGCAGCGCGGGACGGGGGACACGCGGCCTCAGACTCAGAGCCACAGGCCGGAATACTCCACCGTCAGTGTTTCTTGATTTGTCGTGGACACGCTTTGATCACAACGCGGACGGAAAGACGCGAACCGCCACAGCGCGTGAGGTCACGGAGCAGGAAATGCATCGATGGACACGTTACAGCAGACGGGCTCTCTCACCCTCATGCTCCTTACTTTTCTTAGTATTCATCGTTGATTTGAGTCATTGCACACGTTTTGGTTGTTTGTTATGTGTTGTCGCTGGTTTGTCACTGTGGCTTCAGACCTCTCAGCTTCCTGTGACAATAAAACAGCACTGCCCCTTTAAAAGCTGCGCCGCTCAACATTCTTTGGTACTGATGCCGAGGTCTCAGTGTTCTCTCTGTACCTGGCCTGTCAATCACACAAGCGCGGTTGAGCAGAGACGCACAGGAAGTTAAAAACATCTAAGGATGTACGTTTGTGGCAGCAACCTGCGTCTGCTCGACCACAGCGCGTGACAGCGTGAGACGAGTCCCGCTGTTGGCGCTGATGCACCTGAAGACAGTTAAGACAGTTCATTCCTCACTCCTGGACGTAACACGGTGACCCGACAGGCGTTTGGTCTCACTTATCTCTGCTTTAACTGGAGCCTGATTCAGTGGGATCTGTGTGAGTTGGATCACTTTGAAAAGTCTGACTCTAAATTTAGAGCAGCAGAGGCGGCTGGTGCCACTTTGCCCCTCGTCACCACGTTCCAACCACATTCCCATGCGATCGGCTGATTATTCAGAACCTAAATGTCAGAGAAGCTGATTGTTCACCTTTCTAAGCGTTGAAATGTATTTGTGGTGGAACTGCTTCGACCAGAAAACGACACGTGGAACACAATCAATAACTGACTAGAAGCTGAACAGTGCATTATGGGAAACGAGTGGTGGGAGCTTCACGTGTTCCTCCGAGTGGAAATCTTTCATGTGTCTTGGTCGCAGCCCACGCTTCGACCCCATCTCTCTCTCTCTCTCTCTCTCTCTCTCTCTCTCTCTCTCCCTCTGTCACCCTCGCGCTGACGCACACACATCGCATTGTTTCTGCAGTGGACAAAGCCCCGGTTCAGACGGCAGAGAGCTTCAGCCAAGCCACTGAATCCAGTCAGTCAGTGTGACGTCTGTGAACGTGTGGCCTGCGCCACGGAAGGCAAAGGAAAACGAAGGAGAGGCAATGATTTTACATCTGTGAGTGTTTATTACAGGACATCCTGAAGTGTCTGTGTCACAATGGCTTCAGCAGAAACACCATCGCTACGGAGACGCGTAGTCACTACTGGGTTAATCCAGAGCTTCCGCTCAGCATGTGTGGTGAGATCTGAGCGAGAGGGCTCCGTGACAAGCAGCCTGGCTCAGGATGAAACAGGCAGAAGACAGAGCATGTGGCCGGCAGGTCTGGCAGAAAGAAGCCGGGAGGAACCAGAAAAACAGTTCTGAGCGCAAATGCATGAAAGGAGGCTGGATTTAAAAAGGGTGAAGGTCCAGAAACATGCAGTTTAGTTTTTTAATTCTGTTGCATTAATTATGACAAGTTTACATAATTGCACCATTAGGGCACGTCTTTATTTATTAATTAAAAAGAACCCAGTAAATATGACGAGACGATGAAGACGAGGTCATCATCTGTGTCTGTAGAAAACCAACACTGTGCCACCATTAACATTAACGGACCACGTCCGACTCCATCCATGCGCCGTGCAGCAGTTTGTTTTGCAGAGCACAGCGGCTCCTGTTACAAGTCTGACTTCAAGTCACACCCGAACTCATCCAGCCCCACGCTGTCGCCACACATTCCTGTTCAGGGGCCGCGACGAGGCTTCAGCTCCTTCAGCCCCTTCAGCAAATTGACCCAATCTTTGTGAAAAAGGTTCGGGGCGCTGCAGTAAACTGTGGAGGGACGCTGAGAGTCGTTTAAAGACATGAATGTTTAAAACAGGGCACAAACACATCGCACAGTGTTTTCACAGTAAAGATGTTTGCTAAATGTGAGAGGTGTAATATAATAAGACAGAAACAGACCCTCAATAACAGGCAGATTAAATAAAAAGCTTCATACGAGGACAGCGTGCGTCAGCTGAATGTCCTACAGAGGATTGTATCAGACTGTACAGGTGATGATGATGATGGTGATGATGATGATGGAGGAGACACGTTCTGCGCGGCTGGCCCTGTTCTGCTCAGGCCCGGCGTCGTCCGCATTAATCAGCTGAGGAGAAAGCACAGAGAGGGCAGCAGACGAGATGACGTGAGCCTGAAGAGCACGTCTACTGTAGGTTTAAATTACTGTGACCTTTTATGTTCGGTGGTTGCATTGAAACAAACAGGCTCCCTTTAAAAGCCCGTCCTGGTTTAATCTGGGCCTCGACTGATGCAGATGTTCCCTCTCTCACTGTGTTTCCTTCATGTGCAGCCGGAGAACAGTGGCTGGGCCTGGTAAAGTGCAGATGGAGTGCAGGCACAGCTGATAACAGCTAATAAGACGCTGATGAGCTGAACTAAGACCCGGTCAAGAACGGGACGCACAGAACCGAACGCTGCAACCCGGAAAGCTGCAGCCCGAGCCTCGGATCCGCAGTAACGCTGCTACAGGCTTCACTCTGGATTCCCTCCAGGTTACTGCTTTATTAGAGACGCAGCTTGAATCCCTCTCATCTCACCTTCCTTGCGCAAAAAACACTTCCAGAGGCAGAAGCAGAGGGACAGGACCAGCAGAGCAGCCACTGTGGTGACGGAGATGAGGATGGTGAGCGCGGTCCCAACTAGAGGAGAGGAAGCGACCCAGCAGCCGTTATTACAGCACATCAACACACATGAAGACACAGGCGGAGGCCGATCCTCTCCCACTCACTTTTGGTGTTCATGGATACAGCAATGGGCGACTCCAGGCCCTTGTGGTGCACCAGGCATTTGACGGACACGTCCTTGAGCAGCTCCGAGCGCAGCGCCAGCGTGCTGATGAGCAGCGTGGTGCCGTCGCCCTGCGGCAGCAGCGTGGTGGCGGGGGCGCCCACCGTGCGGTTGTCCCGCTCCACGTTCCACACGATCTCCGCCGGCGGCCGCGACACGCAGCTGCAGTTGGCCTCGATGAGCCCCGGGGCCGTGGTCCTGTAGCTCACCTGGGGCTTGGGCAGCACTGAAACAGCAGCAGACCGGGGATCAGCCGAGGTACGCGGTGAAAGCCCCCCCCGGCTGTTTTCAATTGCCCGTCCCCGGAGCCGAGCGAAGAATGCGATAAACTGGGAACGTGAACGTTTTCATTGGCAGCAGCACGTTTAGCCGCAGATATTTGCTGGAGCATCTTTTCAGCTCTAGGTGACGAGCGTCAGGTTTCTGGGTGGGTCACAATACCAGGAGGACTGATCTGGGAACAGTCCAAACCATAATGCGTGACAAATATGAAATGTGAGTGATTAATGGCCGCTGACTTCATATCTGAGGTCTGTTTCTCTGTATCATCCACAGTAAATTGTAAAATAAACGATGAATGGTGCTGTGTGTGTGTGTGTGTGTGTGTGTGTGTGTGTGTGTGTGTGTGCGCGTGTGTGTGTGCGTGTAGAGAATAACCAGAAACTTTCCTGCCAATCGAGCGTCTCCTTCTGTTCCCTTTCAAACAAAAGCAGCGTCTGTGAGCTGCGATAAGCGAGAGAAAGGGAGCGAACGGACGGACGGACGGACGGACGGAGAGCGAGACAAAGCACACAGGGAATCAGTGTGCAGCAAACACTGACACAGTCACGCGTCAGGGCCTCGCTCCTGCCTCCGTCCTTCCCCCCAACAGACCATTCTTCACACGGACACACTGACGCGCTTGTGTCAGGACGTGACTTTATCACCGGCTGCGCTGTTCGCTTCACGCCATCAGTGCGACTGACGGGCCGCGTACCGTAGGTGGAGAGGCAGACGGTGGAGCTCTTGGGCCCGTCGGGCAGCGTGCTGTACAGGCAGGTGTAGCAGCCCTCGTCGCGCACGGCCACCGGCTGGATGGTGATCTGGCTGTGGGACAGCGAGGCGCTGAGCCACACCCTGCCCTCGTACGCCGGCTCCACCATGGGGTCGCTCCTCCTGGCGTACGAGGCCACGTCGGCGGCGGCGGCGGCGCCCCCGGCCGCGTGCCTCCACGCCACCTGCTGCACCTTCTCGGGCAGAGCGTAGGAGCAGGAGAGGGAGACCGTCTTGCCGCTCACGGCCGTCTTGTTCCGTTCGCCGATGACTTGGGCTGGAGAGACGGGCCCACCGGGGATGAGGGGGGAACAGGAGCCATGTTAATATGCAGAAATATGAAGCGCCCAAACAAAACAGTCGCTGGAATCTACATCTGGTTCTGCTTCGGACCACCCCCCCCCACCCAGGGCTCCACTACTCTTTATTAACTGGCTGAGCCTGAACCCGCACACAGACATGCTTTCAGACATCTATGCTGACGTACGCGTGTTCTCAGCAAATCCCCACGGAGGTTTGACATTGAGGATCAACTGTCCCTGGAGCTGCTTGTCTTTGGTTTTACTGGGAAGAATAAATAAGCCATGAAACAGAAGCATCGTTCTTATCGCGCCAGCCGATCTCCCACTTTGCACACCGGTTGCTCAGGCCAACAGGTTCTAACCCTAGTAACACATTCATATGGGCTCCTGTTTTCTCCCACCATGTGCATTCCTGTCATTTCCTGACTTGTGTTGGACTGGACACAGCTTAAAAAAATAAATTCCTCCATGTAACATGTCTTTGTTCTTCAAAGCTCGGCCGCGGCATCTTGAGTTAATCAACACGCCATTCGTCTTCTTTCACCTGCACCACTGAGCTCCCTAATCACAGTCATTGTTCCTCAGTTTGAATGACATCCACTCACCGGTAACAGCGAGGCAGGTGTGGCCCTGCTTGGAGCCAGAGGGCAGCATATCAAAGATGCAGGTGTAGCAGCCTTCATCGCGGAAGCCCACGCGGCGGATGGTGATGGCCGAGGAGTCCCTGGGGGAGGAGGCGAGCTCCACATGCTGCTGCCCGCTCACGCTGTCCCTGTTGCCAGGTTGGTAAGTCAGCAGAGTCTGGTTCTGGACATCCAGCCAGCGCACCTGCCTCAGGGTTTCACCCCGGTCCCTTGAAACACTGCAGGTCAGAGTGAAAGGTTTATCCACTGGAGCTTCCAGACGCTCTGGTGCTGTTACTCTACCTGAAGAAAATTCAACAATATAAAAAAGATCCAAATTGTTTTTTGGAATTTTGATCGGCTGTTGAGTACAATACATGTCGTGATTCTGGCTTACTCACCCTGTGGTCGTCCCACCACCAGCAGGAGTAAACACACTTGCAGACCGTTTCTACAGGAGGCCTGGATCATCATCTGGAACAAAACTCAGAAAAATCAAATATATAATCTGGATTGGTATCAGTACGTCATCTTTTGATGCCCTTATATACAGTATGTACTATCACGTAAAATAAAGCTTTGAATGCAGTACTTGTTACTCCAGTATTGCTGCTTTAACTTATGTAAATCATTTGAGAATTTCTCCCACCACTGTTAAATCACGACTGAGCAACATTTTACAGCAATGCCAACAATAGGTTAATAAATCCAATAGTAATTCAGTATTAAAGTCAATTACACATCAAACTATTACACATTTCACTCCTGAAAAATCAAAAGGGGAGCTGAATAATTTGTCAGACATTGTCTTTTGTGTCATATAAACTAATACTGACCCACCTCGACTCCTGTCCTCATACGAAAGATAAAATCCAACACTTCTTCTGTTCTACCTCTGCAGCATCGTGTCCAGTCCAATGACTCCTACACTCCAATACGAGCAAGAACTATTTTTACCCATGCAAGTGTTTTCTATCCTGCGCACCGAGGGCACAATGAGCAACAGCCGTCTGCAGCTTTACTTCACTGGATCTGGTGGAAGTCAAAGGGCAGGGAAAAGCCGCAAATCACGACATGGACTAATAGCGCCCCCTGCGGTTGCGCTCCTACAGTACGAAAAAACTCCTGTTTTACTCCCTGTGCTATGTTATATGCTGTTGAAAACACTACTACTACTACTACTACTACTACTACTACTACTACTACTACTACTACTACTACTACTAATAATAATAATAATAATAATAATAATAATAATAATAATAATAATGATAATAATAATATTAATAACAATAAAAATAATAACGACATGTAATTAAACATTTATTATGATATAACGAATCGTATGTGAAAGATATATTTTTGAGTATTCGCCTTTTTATCTTTGTGACGTCACAGTTGTGCGACGGATGTGTATTCGTCGGACTCGTTTTGCTGACGTACCGCTACGAGCTGCGGTTGTAACTTGACAGCTGAACAACAACTGGAGCTGAAATGAGCTCATTCACAACATATCAGCCGTCTCAAAGTTTGTGAGCCTCTTTGTATTTTTCCATCGGCATGAACTGAGTCGTGTCGTCACCCAGGTCTGCTCGCACAGGGAGGTTTTGACAGATTACAGGTTGTTTTTCAGACATCATCATGTCGTTTCTGGTGGACTCTGTCATTATGTTCACCTCTCAGGTAACCACTGTTGTTAACTTTCATCAAACATCATTTCGTCATATGAATAAAATCATACAGCGTCGACAATATAATGAAGGTTATAATAAAGAGATATAATGACTATAAAATATTAAGCGAATTGTGTTTATATCTGGGTTTAATACAGTAGTGCATTTTGAAGAAGTTAGCTGTTAGCATGGAGTTAATAATTTAAAAACTGGTTATTTCCTGAGCAACAGTCTGTGTCAGTACTTTCGGTAGCTTTAGTGACACATTCTTTTCGCTAAATAGAGACATTATCAAGTTTATAGGTTGTTTCAAGCATCAGTGGAAAGCTACATTTAAATTTACTGATAAACCTGATAGCTGGACGATAAACACTCAAGGAAAGTGTTAGCTTTCTTCTCCTCTTCCTCACCTCATTTTTCCTTTAAATAATTCTCATTAATTTATTGCAGGTGTTGTTCTTTGGATTTGGCTGGTTATTCTTTATGCGGCAGCTATTCAAAGACTATGAGGTACAGTGAGACCCAACTTCTAAATAATCACATTTGTAGATGTGTCAAACTGCAACAATAATTATAACAAACTACAGTACAAGTGCATATCATCAGAGCTGCATGTGTACAGTATGTGCATATATCCTCTGTTCTAAGGTTTCAGCTCTGTGTTTGTTGCTTGCAGGTGCGGCAGTATGTCGTCCAGGTGGTTTTCTCAGTCACCTTTGCCTTTTCTTGTACCATGTTTGAGCTCATCATTTTTGAGATTCTGGGTGCCTTGAGTAGTAGGTAAGTACCATTTCTACTGGGGATAAGCATGCTTTATTGCTGTCAATTTGAGGATATTTATTCTGACTCTTTGCTACAGTTCTAGGTATTTCCACTGGAAACTGAATCTGTATGTGATACTGCTGGTTCTTATCTTTGTGGTGCCTTTCTACATTGGTTATTTTGTTGTCAGCAACATACGTCTGCGTAAGTATTGCAAACATATTGTCATTTATATGTTACAGCAGTTATTTTACATATTAAGTAATTTGTTTCCTGTGTGTCTATATAGTCCAGAGACAGAGGCTACTTTTTGCCTGTATGGTGTGGTTTACCTTCATGTATTTCTTCTGGAAGTTGGGAGACCCATTTCCCATCCTCAGCCCAAAGCATGGTAAAATGCATCTTTGTCCTATCTGGGAATTAGTTTGCCCTGTATTTGGAATATGATGCATGAATTATCTCCTAATCTCTAAATTGTGTCTTGTATCTCTTAATTTGAGAGGTATTTATATGGAGGTTTGTTGAAGAAGTTGTATTGCTATTGCTATTGCTTTAGGCATCCTGTCCATTGAACAGCTGATCAGTCGTGTCGGTGTTATCGGCGTCACGCTCATGGCTTTGTTGTCTGGGTTTGGTGCCGTTAATTGTCCCTACACCTACATGTCATATTTTCTCAGGTTAGCCAATTTGTATATATCATTTAGAAATATAACACATTATTTTGTTATTAACTAATACTTAGACTAGTTGTGTCTCTGTTTACATGGTGGTGCTTACAAACTGATTTTAAGTGTGGTTTTGCTTTTGATACACTTACAGAAACGTAACAGATAGTGACATCTTAGCACTGGAGAGACGACTTCTCCAAACTATGGACATGATTGTCAGCAAGAAGAAACGGTGCAATGAAGAACATATCTACATACACTATATACACTTATTTGTTTTTGTACATATACTGTATGTATACTTAAAAGCAAAACCTCTGAAGTAATTACTTTTGTACTGTTCTGTGTGAGTAGCATTGCCATGACACGGAGGCAGATGTATCAGCGTGGGGAAGATCAGAACAAACAGGCTGGATTTTGGGGCATGCTCAAAAGCGTGACCTCCACACAGTCTGGCAGTGAAAGTATCCTTTAGTTCAATATGTAACAATAAAGGTTCATATTATTATATATGTCTATAGAAAACTATTTATAGCATGTTCTCAGTATTTGTACCAGGTGTCATCCTTAACTACCACCTTTCAGATCTCTCTTTGATCCAGCAGGAAGTTGACGCTCTGGAGGAGCTGAGCCGACAACTTTTTCTAGAGACTGTCGACCTGCAATCCACCAAGGTAAAGTGACAGGATGGACTTTCTTTCAAATGTGGTTTGAGGCTGTATAGATGTTGTACAGTACATGTATGTGTGGATCAATTGTAAACACGTGCCTAAACTGAAACATCCACAGTGGCTTCAGAAATTATTTTGAGTCTTTAGCAGCATATGGAGTGTGCCATTATTGTATTATAGATTTAATTTGAAAATAGAGCTGTCATGCTTAATTTAGAATAAATATTTGTTTTATTATTTAGGAGCGGATCGAGTACTCTAAGACATTCCAAGGGAAATACTTCAACTTTCTTGGCTACTTCTTTTCCATCTATTGTGTTTGGAAAATCTTCATGGTTTGTAGCAGTTTCTATCTCCTACACTCACTGTTCTTGCCTAAATTAACTCATTTTACTTGAATACATACTTTATTACACTTGTAGTTTTATAGATTTATTTTCCAATACCATTATCTTATTTCTCACAGGCCACTATAAACATAGTGTTTGACCGAGTTGGAAAGACTGATCCAGTGACCAGGGGTATTGAAATTACAGTGAACTACTTGGGCATTCAGTTTGATGTAAGACACACAAACCTATCACAGAATATTTTATGTTTGCAAATTAAAAGCTTTTTTTTAACTTTTTATTCTCTATCTCTTCACCGTAGGTGAAGTTTTGGTCCCAACACATCTCTTTTATTTTGGTGGGAATCATAATTGTTACATCCATACGTGGCTTGCTCATCACCCTCACAAAGGTAAACAATCACATTTAATAATAATATGGCTGCAGATGTTAAAGTAACACCTATTAACTGTGGATTTATTCCTTATAATGTTTAGTTCTTCTATGCAATATCAAGCAGCAAGTCTTCCAACGTCATTGTGCTCGTCCTCGCGCAGATCATGGTGAGTGTGTTCCCTTTACATGCCATCTGGAATAAGTCCCATTAAAAAGCAACAGAAAAGAGAAGATTGCTCTGTGTTCTCTGTCACAGGGGATGTACTTCGTGTCATCTGTGCTCTTGATGCGTATGAGCATGCCGCTGGAGTATCGCTCCATCGTGACTGAGGTCCTAGGGGAGCTGCAGTTCAACTTTTACCATCGCTGGTTTGATGTCATCTTCTTGGTCAGTGCTCTGTCCAGCATCCTCTTCCTCTACCTAGCCCACAAGCAGGCGCCAGAGAAGCACATGGCCCTGTGATCTCCTACACTGGTTAAGACTACGTGGATCTCCGGACCTGGGGGCTGACGTTCAGTCTGACATTTAGGATATTTTTTTTATTACTTAGAATTTCTGTTCCTGAATCAGGAATAACTGATTGATAAAGAGTTGAAGAACCACTGGAACACGTGATGTAAGAGGTCTGGCGATGAACGTCTCGCCCTGCAGCTCCTACTGTGCGTTTTGACTCTCGTAGTCAAAATGTTGCCTGGCACATGTTTCACTCACACTGAGGTGTGAATGGACTATATGAAGAAAGGAAACGTCATGTACGATGTTCAGACTTATTTTTTCAACATTTATTTGATTCCTGTGATGAAAGCCTCAGACAGATGGCATTTGTTCTTTATTTGTTTGATGTGGGATCTGTAAATGGTTTAATTTTAAAAATGGAAACAAAAACGTTTTATATTAGATAATATACACAATATAATTACTGGAAACATTAACAGGAAGTTAAATCTTGGTGGCATTGGTGAACATGGGTATGGGTAATATTCTAATCATTGTACATGCTCAACAACACGTAGACCTACTGCTGACATCAAACGGACTTAGTCAGGAACACGATTTGTTCTCATACAGTCGACACAATTATTGGTTTGATTCTTATTGAAAGTGAATTTCAAAAATATTTACTGTTCTTGTAGTCTTATTTCATCTCTCCTGTGATGAGTGGAATATATGCATGTCATAGTTTAAAACAGTGGTTCAACACTCAGCATTTACAAAAGCCAAATCAGGAAACACGTCCTCAAGGTGGCGGCTCAGAATCGCATGTCGACACTTTCTTCAGATGATGATGAAGACTCAGACGAAGACTGGAGGGGGGTGGGGGAGAGAGAGTAACATCACAGTTCAAACCAAAGCTCCTTAAGGATTCAGCTAATTAACTAAATTACCAGTCTACACACTAGTGGATCTCCAAGCTTCCAACACAATAAAAAAAGGATCTGGTAGACATTAAGACTTCACTATAAGGTGAGTTTCTGAGACCAGTCCAGTACAGCAGCACTCACCCTGGCTCTGTCTGTCTCTGTGGGGGTTGCAGGCCTGGCCTCCTGCTCATGTCTCCTCTCCTGTCGGGCCTCTGGTCCATCTGCCGCGCCGCCGTCAACGTGTGTGTCCCCCAGCAGCCGGCGTGTGATGGGCACCCCTTTGTCTTTGAGCTGCTCGTAGACGCTCCTCTTGGCCACCAGCATCTCCAGAGAGCTGCCGCTGCTGCGAATCATTGCCACCACCTCCTCGTGGCTGCTCTTCTCCACGTTCACCCCGTTCACCTCCACCACGATGTCGTCGTCTTCCAGACCGGCGCTGTCAGCCGCTCCGCCCTTCACCACCTGAGCGAGAGAGCGAGAGAGGCTTTTCCCTCACTCTGTCCGTCTTTGCTACCGTTTCAGGCCTTGAATTCTCACCTCCTTGATGTACTGGCCGCACAAACCCTGGATGCCGTTGAGGTGGAAGCCGTACCCAGCTGAGGTCTTCTCCATTTTGCACAGTTTAGGCTTGAGCTCCTCTCTCCTCTCTGGAACAGGCGTCCTCGGCTGGGCCGGTGCAGGTAGACTGAGGGCCTCGGTGTAGCTGGGTGGCGAGTTTGACCCCTTCATCTCATCCCAGTAGAGCATTGGAGACACGCCCCCCTGAGAGAGAGAGAGAGAGAGAGAGAGAGAGAGAGAATGTTATTCAGATTGCCTGATAGACCTACTGTATTAAAGCTGGGAGTTTTACGGCCACTCACCATTTTATACATTTCATCTGTGTCCTTGTCGACCACCAGGAGGCGGCACTGGGCGCCGCTCTGCCGGAACCTTTCCACCACTTGTTCATGACTACAGTTTTCCACGTCTTTGCCATCCACTGCCACCAGCCTGTCCATTTCCTTCAGACCTGCTCGCTCTGCTGGGCTGCCTCTGTCTACGTCCTTGATAAAGTGTCCTGCACAGTGTTTGCGACCACTCAGTTACAGCATCGTCAACTAGAACAAGTGTGTGGATTTAAAGAGATTCCTCCTGGCCTTGCCTTTTCGCCGGGGCTCCTCTCTGAGCAGGAAGCCGAATCCATCCGGTCCTTTGCTCATGTTGATGATTCGGGGCTTGTGAGGCAGGTGCGCCACGGTGGCCAGCCACGTTCCTATCTTCATGTGCTTGAACCTTTCCGTTTCCTCGTCCACCAGCAGGAACATAATGCTGCTGCCCGCCAGCTTGATCTTATCCACTACTTGGTCGTGTGTCAGGTCTTCTACGTTCTCCCCGTTGACTTCCACCAGGCGGTCGTTGACTTTGATCCCTGCATTGTCTGCAGCACCTCCTGGGACCACATCTGTCATGAACAAACCCTGCTCACCTGAAGAGAAGAATGTAGAGTTTGAGTTACAATCAAAGCGCCCCTAGGAAACCCATGACTGATCATACTGTATTTCCTCTGATCTTGTCTCAGCTCACCTCTCACTGAGCGAATAGAGAAGCCATGGCTGGAGCCGGTCTTGACCACGTAGCAGAGTTTGGCCTTTGAAGCCGGTTTGGTGACTCCGTTGGCGACAGGTGTGCTCTGACAGCTGGACAGGTTCACCCCCTTTTCTTTCGCCTGCTTGTATGAGGCTTCATCCAGGACGTGGAATGTGACGGTGGCACCACTGCTTCTCACTAAATCCACCACCTGTGCCGGGGAGGCAAAGAAAGGTCTGACGACCGGCGTCTGACGGTGGTTTACTGTGTTTTCACCGTAGCAATGCCGCATCCAACTCACCACTGCGTGGGACAGAGCGTCCACGAAGGTCCCGTTGACCTGCAGGATGCGATCTCCATCCTTCATGCCGGCGAGTTCCGCTGGACCTCCCAGCTCCAGGCAGCGGATCAGGTGGCCCTCCTCGCCATGCTCCACCCTCAGGTAGAAGCCGAACGACTGTCCCGGCGCCTTGGTCAGAGAAATCACCTTTGGCCTGTAGCCAGCCATGTCTAATGCAGAGGGTTTAGTTAGAGAGCGGTGGAAGAACTGTAAATTTAAGTTAGAGTCATGCAGATTGATTAAATATGTTTAGTCAGATAGTCTTTGTCCTAAATCTTATATTTGTGCCCCCCACAGTCAAAGAAAGGCTGTAATTCCTCTCTCACCGCTGTCACCCTCTACACAGATAACCCTGGACCTAATCGAAGACGCAGAAGTGCTGATCGCCTTGGATGAAAAGTTAACCTTCCGTGGCAGCGCTCCAGCGGCAGTTAATGGTTAATGGCTGCACAGCTGACGCTGGTGATGACTGCACTTTGAAAAAGGACTTTGAATGCACAGCAAGGCGTCGGTCCATCACACGTAATCCTGCTGTGTTTACACCTGGCTCAATAGATGAATGCATTGTTTGTATGTTGGTGTCAGCTTCCGCACAAAAACTGAGAAAAGTATTGTTACAGAATATATAGAATATATTGCAAATATTACAGTACTATAGATGTTAAAATATTACTATAGAAGTAATTTGATTTAATTATTTAATAATTAAAATAATGTGGATCTGAGCCAAACAGCACAGAGGTAGAAAGTCAAGACATAGTGGAAGAACTTGAGCTAAAATAAACTCCCATTAACTGTCCCCAATGTTTTATTTAACAAAGCGACGCAGCTCATTCTCAGCAACTGTGTTTTTACACAGACGAGGAATTTATGTCACTATGTCTCAGCCTTTTTCACTTAGTGTTTAATGGCTGCTTCGCTGTTTGTGACCTAGCTAAACAAAAAGGTTTCAGTTTATTTTAGCCCCAACGAGCGGAAAAACTCTTAAATAAAAAAATTAATAAATAAAAGGTTTTCCATTTGAACTCACCTGCTTGTCTCTGCTGTGCGTCCGTCCAAAGGAGGAGCCCAGCGGTCCCACCGGGCTGTTATCTGCCCCGTCTCCCTCCTCTCGCCACTCCCTCGCCCTGCTGGGACTTTGACGGGCTAAAGGTGAGCCTAAACGCTGAGTTATTTACCAGCACCAGCCGTGTCAGGAATGTGTGAGGAGGCGTGGGCCCGGTGTCACACATCCTGAACCTGCATCTAAGACCAATGTCATAAAGTTCCACAGCGCCGCAGTGGAGCTCTCGGTGTTCTCATCTGTCGTAATCAGACCTGGAGTTATATTGTTATACTGTGTGCTTCACGTTCTTCTATTAAGACTTCATGGTCTTTTGGAGAGAATTTTCCAGTACTGACACCCACCTGTAAACACAAATGAACAGTCACAACAACACAAATCAAATGTGTTTTCCTTCTTCATGTGTGGACGCCCACTGTTTAATTTAGCCTCATAAGTCCACATAATAGTAATTAAGGGACTTATGTAAGGTTTTGTTTTGCATATTTCTAAATTGTGTGTGCTGGTAAATTGTTTTTTGTGTCTGTGTGACTCAAAATTCTACACTCCAGCACATTATGAAAGGAAAACATACTTCACACACCAGATTCAAAATAAACAATCAAACTCGGCTGTTTTCAGCAAATTAATGTGAGACTTTGACTCAGGACAACAATCAGCTTCTGGGTTCACAAACTTTAGGGTTCTTTGTATGTAGATTGGTCCTCCAGGTTTAACCAGGTTTATATGCTCTGTAACTATTTAGGAGTCATAAAGTGTTTAGTCTGATACTGGCTTCACTGGACAGGACAAAGGTGATGAAAGGAAGCCAAGAAAACACAATTCTGCAAACTGTAAAAGTTAATTCATTACTGGGCTGATGTTATGGTGTGTGTGTGTGTGTGTGTGTGTGTGTGTGTGTGTGTGTGTGTGTGTGTGTGTGTGTGTGTGTGTGTGTGTGTGTGTGTGTGTGTGTGTGTGTGTGTGTGTGTGTAGGGTGGACAACGTCTCCGATGACGACCTCAAACACGTCGGTGCCTAAAAACATTTCCTTTCTCATAAAACTTGCGAACCATCAGTCTTGACGTTCTGTGACCTGCATTAGTCTGCCTGTTATTTTTCCAGCACATTTTGCACACGGTTATTGCTTACATTGCATTACTGTCACCAGCAGTAATGTATATCGACTTATATGCATAAGGTTAGAGCACGGACGGACAGATATCCATTATCCATTAGCATCTTCCAGTAGTCTGCAGAAATATGCACTCTGCTGCTCTGTGTTTATATTGTGGTTATATTCGCTGCTGCTGCAGTGGATGACGTATTCAAATAGGTTCATATACTGTTATGTGTTTATTATTACAGGACACTGCATCACTGATTAATTAGTACTTCATACAAAGGTTTGTGTGATGGACTGGATGGATAATATTTTTCAAATTTATAAAATGTCATTCAGAGGTAACTCATAATGCTGATAAAAATGCTAATGATGCATCTAAAACATTGTGTGTTTCCACCTGTGTGGAGCCAGGTTTGAGCGATCGATCGCCAGGACCAGAGGGGAAACCTCCTTCAGCTCGGCTTAGCGCTGGTGCGTTCGCTATCCATTACTCTAAGCCACCACCTTGTGCTGCCTGGATGGGCGAATCCACCAGTGTGGCAGCGTGTACTGTAGCACCAGAAGATACAGACGCGAGCTGCCACTCTGCAAGTGATTATCTCTAACCAGTCCTCATCATCAGCGGAGCATCGCTAATCAACAAGTCATGCCAGTTTGTGATTACTGCTCCCAACAGGGAGCACTGCTCCCTCTCCTCATCTGGATTGGCATTCTCACACAGCTTGTGTATCTGGGGTAAGTGGCCCTGCACATGACCTGCCCGGGCCAGCTAATTACACCGACGCGGCGCTCAGAGGAGGCCCACTCCATGTAATGGCCGCTTTTCTTGGGCAGCCGCTCCCCGCGCTCCACAGCAATAACACGCCTCAGAAAACAGCCACATCTCAGCCTCCAGGATGTAGGAGAGGCCCCGAGGAGACGCTGAGTCCGCTGCATGTAGCGAGAACAGGCATCTAACCTAATTTAATGATCACTGGAACATATTATACAGCATAGGACATTTCAATGCAGTCACATGTGTTTTCCTGTTTCCTCCTGATGTTTATATTCACTCGGTTCTGAAACATGCAGCACACTGACACTGCTGTCGACATGGCAACACAGGACTGAAGAGAGGTCAGGGCAATTTCTGCCATTTATTTATATCATTAGATGATGGAGGGATTTTAATGAGTCATTTGATGTGTAATTAACTGTAGAGCCGGTCCTGACATTATTAAAGGTCTTGACGGCTGCGGCACCGGAAGGAAGCGATGGAGGTAGTAGTGCGCTCCTGTGGACAGAAACTACTGATCAGACGTGATCGAGCAGAGTGTGCTCGAACCCTGCATCCTGACAGGGCTTCACTTCCTGTAATATGAAAAAAATTGAATTTGTTTTCTTTCAGCATCATCAGCACAACCATGGCAAATGGTAAAATAGGTTGTTTGTCACTACCGTCCAATATGACGTGTTTTAAGTAGAAAGGTTGGAAAGGCGCTGATTCCACCTTACACATAAACAAAATTACAAATAGAGTAAATGCTGCATTTATGGTAGATGAGGAATTTTTGCTGGTAAACGCTTCTATTTATTATTTGTCATATTCTGCCCAACATTCAACATAATGCAGAGCTCTGTCCACGTGTTGAATCATGCAATGCACCGATGCTCCACAAGAGGGCGGTGGTGTGACTGTAAAACCAGAACAGAGATCATCTAAAATCACACATAAGCGACGACTATACAAACAAACAGCTGACTACCTACCCTGACACACAAACCTAGAGTACGAACAAAACGTAAGTCATTTATCTCTGTGGTCCCAGTCCCACTTATTTACAATGCCATCAAACTTTAGTAGCAGTTTAGTTTATTAAAAAATATAATAATAAAAATAAGATCTCAAATATGAGTTGAGTTGTTATTATATACGACGAGTTAAAAGCCAATTTATATCATCATAGCCAGACCGCTATGGTGTTTCCAGTCAAGTCGCAGTCACACAATGTTCCCAGCTCACAAAACTGGATCTGTTTATTTTACGCCACAACAAATTAGATGTAAAAAGCCCAATAACCACACAAGACGTCAGGGTATTAAAGGTGTAGTTTACTGACAAAACAATAAAGCGGCTACGTGAGGTCTGAATTAGGCTGAATGGCAATAATACAACTGTCCAACAACCCAGTGTCCTCACACACACACACACACACACACACACACACACACACACACACACACACACACACACACACACACACACACACACACACACACACGCCACCCACCCCACAGTACATTAATCGTCCGCTCCACTCTGCGCTCAGTCGCTCCCTGCGTGCGGTTCGTTTGGAGAAGGTGCAGCAGTGCGCCGCGCTCCATCGCAGCCCGGCGCGCGCGGATCCACGCTGAACGCTCGCGATACCAAGTGAGGCGTTTGAGGAGAAAAAGTAAACGTCAGGAAAACCAACCAGCGAGTTTTTGTTTTTCTCCTTCTCTTCTCATTTTTTTTGGCTAACTTGTTATTTGACGACAGCCACTTGTTCAGGCGTGAAATGGACCATCGATGCAGAGTCCGTTTATTTGGCCACTTTGGAGACGCAAAAGAAAATTGAGAGAAGGTTGATGAACTTTTCTTTCTGAACGCAGAGACAACGTTTAATTTAGAAACCATGGATCTCTACGTGCGAAATGAGTCATCGTGGTCCCCGGAGTGCGTCGGAACGCAGGCTGACGCGCGGCACAACGGAACCGTTAACTGGAGCCCGGACGCCTCAAACGCCACGTGCGGCAACGCGTCCACGCTCCTCATCCCTCAGCGTCTGAGGCACAAAGGTGAGTCCACGCGCGGGAGGCCGCTCCACAGGAGTCCTGACAGCGAGTCTGCTGTTTGAGGCGTGGATGCATTAAAACAAGGGCGTGACGGTGAACGCCAGCCTGTTGGTCTGTTTAAAGCTTGAAGTTCCTGCGTCTCTGTTTGGACATAATTCGTGTTGATAACGTACAGTATGAACATAGTTTGGGCTGAAAGCTTGGATTCCCGCTTTTCCTGTTGTTTAAATCACTTGTAATCCTGCTTCTAACGAGCGTCACAAACTGAAGCATGGTCGAGCAGCGTACAGATGACATCCAGATGTGCCGGGCCCGTTCTCCACCGAGGCCCGTCCGGCTCGGGCATATTTTGTGTTATCGTCAAAGAAAATCTTTCATCTGAAGTTGCGGTGACCGGACAGACGACAGAGCAGAGAGCGGGGATGAGGAGCGAGGCAGAAACCCACCGCCCGAGATCAAATCTGGGCCAGACAGCGTTTATGGGTAATGAAAAAGCCAGGTGCCTTCATATCTGCGCTCGTATACATGATAAAAGCCCCTGAAGCCAATGAGGTTCAATACGACCCTCTGCGCTGTCAATCAACACGTGCTGTTTTCGTGCCAGACGGTTGTGTCGGTGTTTTTAGGCGCTCATCCAGCGGACTGCGCTTTTTACAGGCTGTTTACAGGTCAGTCCCCAGCGAGCGACGCCAAGCGTCTCCGACTCACTCTGCGCGTCTCCCGTCCTTCGCACCCGCACCTCAGCCGACGTGCACGCGTCCCCGTGACGATGACTAATTCCCAGCGCTGCGGTGGAGCGCGCCGGGCGGAACCAGTGCGCCGCCAATTATGAATCCGCCGAGGACGCGCGTGACGGCGTCGGATGAGGACTGTTGTGTCTCATGTCTGGCGAAAAGTGCGGCCGCGCGGTTAAGTTGGGGCTTAATCCATTTTTAGGCAGCTATTAAATTAAATGATTTCGCCCACGTTCTGTGTCGCGCGGTGATTATGGCTTCTCCCCCTGCTTTGCATTCCCACAGCAGCGCATCCACCTGAGGAGAAAGATGAGGCCGCTGTGCAGTTCCCCTCATCACGCTTTCTAACCCCTCGCTCCAGAAAGTGATTACTTTTCCATCACCTCCGCTCACTGTACTCGTCTCTCGGTCCGTCCCCGGGTTTCTGATGGCGATGGGGTTTAGTCACAGTCATATTGCCAATCAGTCACACTGATTTCTCACTACACCGGGCGTCGGGGCCGATACAGGAGCGCAGAGGATGCGCTGGATTTCATTCTTCCCAGCAGGATTTCACTTTTAGTAGTTTTTTTCATTTTGTAGTTTTTATTAGCTATTGTCGTGTGCCATAAGTCTTTATAAAATCTCTCTGCAACACACGTTTTGCGCAAAGACGGCGCTCACTTGCTAGAGTTTTACTTTGGAGGTGTGAAATCTACACATTTATTGTAAATCTAAGTGGTGTTTCAGCGTTTTGACTGCTGGGTGAGATTTCCACCACAGATACTGGCTCCACCCTTGACACAGACACTGTTAGCCTATATTTAGTGCAGGTGCACCCATATATTTTTAAACTCACTGATCATCAAATGATCATCACTTTGAGTGTGACAGTAGAAAAGAGCAATTGTCAGCATTTCCTGATGAAGGGCTTTTGGACAAAGACAGAATCCGCTCTCCTCCTCTCTCCCGTTCGTCTCTCACGCCTCCTCGTCTCACCGCGCCGGCACCGGGGACCCGCGTCGTCGACCGTCATTCACCAGAAAGGGATTTGTGGTCGGCGCGGCGACGAGGACGGCACTCAGCACGCTGACATTTAGCAGGAGCTCGGGAGGAGTCCAGCTCCTCTGGGAGGTGCAGCGGGGAACAACATGCACACGGACGAAACGGATGAAAGCCTAAATATTCATTCACGGAATGTGAACCCGATTATTAATTCAGCCACTGTTTTACACCCACCGCAGTCACCTCTTGACTTGAATAATTATGTGTTTGTGAACGAGCCCCTCGTGAGCCTGCGCGGCCTGTGTGATGGAGCCTCATGAATGAGCTCGGCTTCCCTTCACACATCTGGCCTCTGAACCGAGAATACAGGAGCACTCTAAATAATTGGAGGAGCACAGTGCAAACAAAACCCCGTCAAATGGTCGCTGCTGGTTTCTCTAATGACTTTGCTAAGTTGTGTTTTGCTGTGACACACCAGCAGGATGCATTTTGGGATTTCCTGTATTTGCCTTTAGTTCTGTAGCTTCTTGTGTTGATCCTGCACCAGATTCACATCTACTGATAAACTGATGTAACACAGAAGAGTTCCCTCTTCGTGCAGCAGACTGGAGCCGACGCTGGTGATCGATGCAAACGCCTCCGATCGCCGGCGCCTTCGAGGAGCTTCGGTATCAGAAACTCCGGCCCGAAGGAGCCAGTCGGAGCGCGGGAAAGCTCATCGGCTTTGATTAGGCTGAAGGCAGTGCAACGTATCCCATTAGTCCGGAGAGAGAGAGCGTCTGTAATAAAGACGAGGCCCGTCCACTGCACATTTTCATACACACACTCACTTTCCGGTTTAGCCGCCGTCTTGTGAAGACGCCCCGATGTTCTGTCCCCGTATTGGACGTGATTGCTTTTTATTTGCATAGAAGTGTTTGAGACAGATGGTGAAGCCACATGTCGTAGAGAGAGAGAGAGCGAGATGAAAGAGAGGGAGTCGCTTAGGGACTTCTGCTGACCAAGCTGGGACCTCATCCCACTAAGGCTGGTACGAAAGCATATTCAGAGGAAATCAATACAGAAACTATCTCCCTGCTCTTATATACGGACTACATGCACCTACTCTACTTACTGTGTGTCTTTTGAAGGACGGGTAACAGCAGAAAGTGAGGGGAATGGGGGCAACAAGCAGCGTCACAGCCACGTTACGTGTGACTGCAACCACCCTCTAACGCCCTCCTCCTCTCCCTGCTCCAGACGAGGACCACACGCTGCGCATCCTCCTCTACGCGCTCATCTTCTTCCTCAGCGTGGCGGGCAACCTGCTGATCATCGTGGTGCTGACGGCCAACAAGCGCATGCGCACCGTCACCAACACCTTCCTGCTGTCGCTGGCCGTCAGCGACCTGATGATGGCCGTGTTCTGCATGCCCTTCACCCTCATCCCCAGCATCCTCAAGGACTTCATCTTCGGAGCCGCCATGTGCAAGACAGTGTCCTACCTCATGGGTGAGAAAGGGGGGAGTGTTGGGGGAAGGGAGGAAACTCATAGGTGTTAATCACACTGTATCACAGGGATATGACAGTAGATTCATAACACTTTATATCTATGGATGTTATAAATAAAAACTGAGCCTTATGGGGAAACTAGTGATATAGACATACAGTACAGTAGCTTCATGTATATTCCAAATGTGACCCATAATCTTTTTGCTGTAACCCTTTGCCTTAATCTAACAATTTCAGGAAGCTTAGCAAGGTTTCAGTCCCCCGGGGTCAGAGTTCGCCGAGCAGGTCGTCACCTTTGGATGAAAGTTAAAAGTTCGACTACGACTGTGAATTTTCAATCGGTGGAGTAGTTTGGGGATGATTATCAGGGACAACAGCGAAGGGTAAAGGTGAAGAATGTGGCGCAAATATTCAGCCTTCATTAGATTTCAGCTGGAGCAGCAGGTTGAGAGCAGCCAGATGCCGTTATAGACGACTAATGATCAGGAGCTGCGCTGCCGCTGCCCTAACGATGACTCAGCATCTTGTAATTTTGATCTTTATGTGATGAGTGAAACATTTGTGCTCGCCGTTGCCGGTGCATTCTATTATTAGATACGCAGCCACACAGATGTCAGGCGAGCCTCTGTTTGCCCATGAATTTTAAGCAGCTTTTCTTTCTGATACTCTAGATGAACCACGATTACAGTACTCGCCGCTCGTCTAGACGTTCACGCGTGTGCGGTTTCATATTTTACTCTTTCATCGAGTCCAGGCTCTCGTCACAGGTGCATCGACGAACCTCTGCCCAAACCATCGCGGTCTCAGGATCTTTTTCTGATTTGGATAGAAACTGAATCCGCTCAGACTGATGATCGAGTTAATCAGTTCCATTTCACCCCGAGCAAAGCGTCCGTCCAGCAGAAGATGAAAGAGGGCCGCGCCGCATGGCCACTGGGACTGCAGCCTATTATAGCGCTGCTAAAATAAAACCCCATTCAGCCCCCGCTTTGATTTATTTCACCTGTTCACATGAAGCATGGAAACAAGCAGCAATCAAGAAGCTGCAGACGAGAGCACGTTCTTAGTGGAGGTTGTTCACTTTACTGGACACTGTACATCTAGTTCCTTATTCCCATGACCATTTTGCTCATTCTACATCTTCCTTTGCTGGTGAGTAGAGGTTGGTTAATGTACAGCACTGACTCATAGCATCACTAGGATGCAGATTGATGCTCTTTGCAGCCCCATCGTCAGCTCCATAGCTTTTCCATTGTAAACAGAAAACGCGATGCACCCCTGGGCTCTGACACACAAATACAGACGCATGCACATAAAGTGTGTGTTCCTGCTGCGGACATGACTACAAGAGGTAAAGAGTAATTTCCCGTCTTGCTCAGTCAGAAGGGAGATGGCAGATAGCGGAGGGCCTCAGCCAACATGATTTCCTCCACCACTCTGATAAGTCTCCCCACCCTCCGGCTTTCGCTATATTAATTTGTAAGGAAGTCTCCGCACATGGTGGCGTTTTGTTCTCAGATATGATGTGAGGATCAACAAGTGTGTTTTTGTTACTTTTTAGCACCTTGAGGCCCAAAAGCCCATTCAGAGCAGTAATAACATCTCATCCATCTCATGAAAGATGTCCATGAACAGGTTGTGGCGCTGATGTTGGCTTGCTGGTTTAAAATGGCACGTGTGTTCTCCCTCAGGCGTATCGGTGAGCATCTCCACGTTCAGCCTGGTCGCCATAGCGATCGAGCGCTACAGCGCCATCTGCAACCCGCTGAAGTCGCGGGTGTGGCAGACCCGCTCGCACGCCTACCGGGTCATCGCCGCCACATGGGTGCTGGCCTTCACCATCATGATCCCCTACCCCATCATCAGCCACCTGGAGCCGTACCAGAAGCCCGACAACACCACCGCGCACCAGTGTCGCCACAAGTGGCCGCTCGCCACGGCGGAGCAGACCTGGTGAGGGTGCGGGTCACAAGTGTGACATGTCACGTACAGTACGTTGGAATTATGGGACGGTTTTGTGGCAACGTTAAGGCAGACGAAGAGAACAGACGGCTGTTTGAGTGTGTTTTTGTTTTGGAGTCTAGCTGGAACATGCTTTGGGCTAATTGGTGTGTGTGTGTGTGTGTGTGTGTGTGTGTTATGGCTTCATTCATCTCTGTGTGGGTACTAGACTCAATCTCAAATGTATTAGTGCTATATTTGATTCACTGAGCAAAGTGGGAACATTTCTTTGTTTTTCTGGAAACACAGTAAACACGAGTTGTTTTTTTATTTACAGTTTTAAAGGATAACATGTATTTCACTTGAATCTTTCTGAAAAACAACAACATGCACGTGCAGCTGCTCCATCCGCCCGTTTGTCTCCATTCCTTTTACACTAAGGTTGTGATGTTCTCTCCTCCTTTAGGTACGTTCTGCTTCTCCTCGTGCTGTTTGCCATCCCAGGGGTGGTGATGATTGTGGCTT
Organism: Betta splendens; assembly: GCF_900634795.4. NCBI lineage: Eukaryota > Metazoa > Chordata > Actinopteri > Anabantiformes > Osphronemidae > Betta > Betta splendens. Next base: position 7,024,041 of record NC_040899.1, on the reverse strand, counting down.
ATGGCCTGATCTCTAGGGAACTTTACAGAGGCATCCAGTTTGAGATGGGCCACAATAAAGACTCTACTGGTAAGTCCAGTGGTTCAGTACACGTGGATAATATGCTGCAGAGAAACCAACAGTGTAAAACCTTGATTCATGTCTCAGAGGTGAAGGGGTAAAGCAGTGAAACATGGCTAATTCTCGCAATGACTCAACAAAACATTTTCACCAGTGCTGTGTCAATGTGTCACCTTGTCTCATCAACACTGACTGATTTGGTTATAAGGGTATTTGTGCCGAACCTTTTGGAGCCATGACCTGAGAGGGTTCTCAGAGGAAATAAAAAAGAGAAATCATTTTCAAGTATGAGTCACACAAGACTTGAATGTCAATATTATGAGGACAGTTGTGTCAAGCGCGTTACAAATGTGGACACAAATAGCGTTTTTATTAGACGGAACAACTCATTTGTGTAACACAGTGTGTGTAGAAACGTGCTACAGTGTTGGCTTCACACAGTTTATTTACTGCACTACCAACCAGCCTCTTTATATTTCTTCCAATAGCAATTTAATTTTAATCACAATGATTTTGTTAGTGCAATCACAATCACTGTAATGTGTGCAGGTTAACTGACACATAACCTTTTGTAGACATACAGTAGGACAGCACGTCTGGGCTGATAGCAGCGTGGCGTGTGTTCACTGGTGGTCCATTAGGGGATGGAATTGGCCGACAGCTGCTGGCTTGGACATCACCATCTGTTTGGCTGGAGAGAGCGAGGTTGAGGTTGTCTAAAAAAAAAGAAAAAAAGAAAAGCTAGAGGGACAATGTGCATGAAGTAAAAACAGGAAATTACAGGAAAACTGATCTAGAACTTCCTGTGAGATTTTAGAACAGCCTCTCTGAGTTTATTCGTGTTCAATCTAATAATAATCTCGTCTGTGTAGAGGCTGTGCTAGGACATCTGCTTAGAAAAGCTATTACTACTGCACCATTGTTTCCACTGAACGGCTTAGCAAACATTTAAACATGATCTTACTGTAATTGCTGGATATTTCAAAGCTTAAATCATCTGCAGTGGGCCTTCTAGTACTGTAAGGTGGACCATACTCTGCTCTTTTACTAGATGTGAAGAATGGTCTGACCTCCACTGTGTCCAGCGGCAGTGACGATGGAGACGGTTGCTATGTTAACGTCGTCCAGAGGCCGCACTCGATGGAGATGTCCACTATGGCTGCGTCGAGCAGGGCGATCAAGGCAGAGCGGCCGCGCAGCAACACGTCCGAGGCCAAACTGGAGGCTAAGAAGCGAGTCATCCGCATGCTGGTGGTCATCGTCGTCCTGTTCTTCCTCTGCTGGATGCCCCTGTACTGTGCCAACACCTGGCGAGCGTTCGACGACACCTCAGCCAAGCGCCTCCTCTCAGGGCCCCCCATCGCGTTCATCCACTTGCTGTCTTACACATCTGCCTGCGTCAACCCGATCATTTACTGCTTCATGAACACACGCTTCCGCAAGGCCCTGCTCTCCACCTTCTCGTGCTGCTCTGCGCCGTGCCAACGTCATCGGCGTCGCGGGCTTCGGGACAACGAGGAGGATGGTATGGCAACAGGAGCCTCCATGTCCAAGTTCAGCTACACTACAGTCAGCACCATGGGAACCTGCTGAGGCAGATAGACGTAGGCACAATCCAGAGGAGACGGTTACTACGGCAACGCAGCATCCCACATCCTTTGTCTTTAGGCCAGTTCTGTGTTAATAGTGACAGTGGTGTGATGTGGAAAAACGGGCCATATGCTGTAATGTAGCAGTATAGATGCTTCACCCATGACTGTGAGTAAAGTCATGTAGAGATTATTTCATGAAAGCAGTTTTAGATTGTAGATACACAGAAAACTACAGGCACCTGCAGGCAGCCTCTCCTACAGTGGGCCAATGTCACATTGAGGGAGGCTGTCCGCCAGTAGAAAATAGGAAGAAATAAGAAATACCCCGCTGTGTGGTTTTAAAATTGTGTTTTACACTCAATGGTCACTTTATCAGACACACCTGCACACTCTAATGTCATCCAATACAGCGATCTGCCGTAAATTTCCTAGTATTGAAACTGTCAGAAAGGTTTTCAAACTTGTTATTGAGGTCCACCGTGTGACATACAGTATGATGACAATAACATTTGAAACACACCTTAATACTGTATAATGTGCTCCAGGATGACTCGGCCACCCACTGTGATAATCAGCTTTGTGACTAAAAACAATAGGAAGCTAGTTAAGATTGCCCTAAAGTGTCCAGGTGCACTCAATAACATGGCCAGTGAGTGGATGTTGTGTGTTCCTGTGTTAATAAGGATTATGAATTTGCCTTGTGGACGAAGTGCCTGCTAATTAACACTGTATTTGTCTGCTGTCGATTTGCCTTATGAATCACAGGCACCAAAATCACAAGCACGTTGTAAAGACTCCGAGGTGGAGATTAAAAAACTTCTGAGCAGAACCGAAACTCCGCTCAGACGTTGGGGAACATCATGCAGAGGGGAAGTAGGTTACCAGTCTACGAGGCTCCACAGGAAACGCTTCACTGGCGTAAACAGTTTGCAGCGGTGCCTTGTACTGTGACAGGGAACCTAACGTGAACCTTTGTGTGTTTTAGTCTTTGGAGAGGGATCTTTCACTGTGACTCTGTTTCTCTCTGACGAGTAATAATCCATCATAAATCATTTACATTAATAGGTTAAATTGCTTTAGTCGTGCTTATAAGTTTGGACTATTGTCAGTATAATTGAACAACAAGCTGTTTCCATCTCAGTGCTCACATGCTCCCGGCGTTCGCTGCCTCCCTGCAGTAACTTTCCACACCTAAACTGTTTAGGAATCAGCCCACTGGCTTCCTGTCCGCGTCGCGCTCACCTGCCAGCTACGAAACGGCAGCCAGTTTGTTCCTTGGTCCCCCTCAATCATCCGCATCTCGCCGTAATTGCGTTACATCCTCGAACCTGCCGGGCTGAGAGGATGAGCGCATTTCAGTGAGTGCACCGGAGCACAGAGCTGTCAGTCGCCCCGCTAATAGATGCACGACCTGCATTTGTGAAGGCTTTTTGGGAGATCCTCCATCAGCCTGCAGCTTGTGTGGTTTGTTGTGATTGAATTTTATTGTCTCAAGCCTCCAGGGACCATAAGTAAAGAAATCTATACTTACATAAATACTTATTAGGCACTCGTGCTTCTGTATACCTGAAGCACAGACAGAACAACGCCGGCATCCCTCTGCTGTGATATGAAGGACAAGGCTCTGGTATCACAGATGGACTTCATAGTTCATCCATGGCTTTGATTCTAAATATGCACATTCATGAAACCAAACTGAGGTCACGGTGGTACATGGTTTTGCAGTAAACAGCACGCGAGAGGCATCTATGCATCCGCTAGTACAGTTTCACAGACTGTCCTGTCTGTGTTGTTGTCTGTGAGTGGTGCTTTTTATTTTCCTAGAAACCTGTGAGATGCCGTTTACCCCGTGGTGCCACAGAGGCCGGTGTGACTGGCTCCCCATCGAACTTCTACGAACACACACAGAACACAGCGTCCTTCAGCTCAAACTGGTCATTCCACACCTGCTGACAGGCAGCTACAGACAGACGCCAGGAAACTGTTATTTCCCTTCTTCAAAGGAAGGCGTGTTATAAAAATAGCTTACAATGATGCATTCCCAGTAGACAGCTGTTAAACCCCTGAACATTTCTCAATAAATAAGTGATACACTAATAGGAACACTAACTAACAAATTACCCTGACGTATATTTTTACACAACATGGCTCGTTCACAGACAGACAGACAGTAAAACCAAAAGTAAAGGCGTAATCATGAGGGTAAATCTAAACCCTCCTGCCCCTCAAACCATTCTCTCTTCTGTAGGCCACGGTTTTGGTTACAGTATCTTGCAGCTCGCCGTTTTCATCACTTCAGCTGACGGCACAGTATCTACTCAGCACTGAACAGCTGACGGCCCAAGTTAGAAGGTGAACGTGGAGTCTACTGCAGTTCCCTGATATTTCCCTCGGGAGTCGGTGGAGACTAGGACAGCCATTACAGGATATGAGGATGTTCACTGTGTGACAGCAGACATGTTGATATTGCCCTGGAAGTGCTGAACATGTAAAACACATTTGCTCATTTTGTTCACTTGTGTCAATATACTGTCTACGTTATGTCAGTATTGTCATTAGTGTTGGGAACGGCCCGTATCGCTGCCAAAGAGAATGTATTGCAGCTTTAAAGTTATGGTTGTAGCAGTTGTGAATTAGCTTATTTGCATAATCAATGTTGCAGAATAGTCTGTGAATATACTAAACATTTAATAGGAGCATGCTGAGTACTATCTCATTGTAATCAATCATTGCAAATGCTGCTGCTGCTGCTGCTGCTGTAACTGAACTGCACATGCTAGACTGGTTGCGTCGACCAATCTCAACTACTCTTATTCCAGCTTCCTACTGACATGCTTGTAGAGACATTTTAACATTATGGGTGCCTATATCTCAGTCATATGTCTGCTGGGCTCTGCTGAAACGCTCCCCATTCCTCAGATTGCAGAGCATCCTCATGGGCGCGACGCTAAATGCTGCTATACGGTTGGACACAGGTGTCACAGAGAAATGTGCTCTGGGGAAGTGCTGCTGGTCAGTGATAAGCACGCTGTCCGGGGGTTTGGCCGTTTAAGCTGAATCAGAATTGTTTGATATGAGTAAATTGGCCAGACTGGGCAGCACAGTTAGGACTAATCCACTCAGAAACAACAAATAGTTTGGATGGCAAATAAATGGCCTTACGGTACCTGAATATTCTGGCAGTGGGATACAGATTATCTGCCTAAATGCGCTAAATGCATTGCTTTCACTTAGATTAGTAGTACTTGTATTTTATAGGGGCAGGTATTTTATAATTGCAGTAGTGTGATTCAGTATTTATTCCTTTCTTTCACTGAAACATCAAGTAAGAGATTCTATTCCTCCTTTTGTCCCGTTAGCACATTAGGTTTAGCCTAAGGGACAAAATCCCGTTGGCCCTGTAATGACCCCATGTTGCCTGCTGTGTAATTTATCTTCACGTTCCAGTAAGACACAAGACGCAACTAGTAGCCTTTTTCTGGAATAAATATTTAAATAGAGCTTGATTGCAGAAAGTAAATTGCAATTTAAGTGTCAGGAATATGCATCACATGAGCCAAACTTTGTCTCCTAGAATTTATGTTTATATACAAAACTAAATTGTTTTCCTTTTGCCTGGATCGTGTTTAGAGGCAGCATTTCTTTCAGTGAATGAATCACTAGCGTCAACAGCAGGAGTTCAGAGTAAATGGAGGGCATAAGGAGCACGGGTTTGTGACTACCTGTGGTTGCTTCAGATAATAAATACATTTTGGATGCAGCTATGAAGGACTGTGGTCCTGAGTATGTTCTTATATCTCCCTGACCTTCAACACAAAACCAGACAAGTATTTATAGGGATGTTACTACTGCAAATATATTTTATTGCTAAAAATTGGTCCTTTTTTGTGCAAAATGAATTTAAATAACCCCATCCAAAGGGTTACTCTGTTGTGTTACTGTTGTTTTACTGTTGTGTTACTGTAATGGCAGTCATCCCACTTGCATTTACTGCAGCTTTAGTCTAATTTAAAATGTACTAACTGTTTTAAACTATCACTAAAACTAGAAGTTGAGATGGCCTGTCTACAAGTGGCCATAAGATTAAGGCACAATGCAACACTGCGTTGGTTAGTATTGTACTTTTGTAAACTAAAACTCTGGAGGTTTGTCTCTTTGGTACTTTAATGCAGCATTGTCTTTATTCTGCACGGGTTTATAAAACAAGAAGCTCATTTCTGGCCAAACAATAGTTTAATTTCAGGCTGTCACAAGGCTTTTTGTTTTTCACTCATCACAACAAGCAGAAGTGACAGCTCTCATGACAAGTGCAGTGAGTTCCAGATTGAAGTATGTTCTAATATAGTCACCACGGTTGAAATATAATGATGATTTATTCAATATTCCAGCTAGAATGTTGATATGATTCATGTGGCGGTGTAGAAATAATATTGTGGAACACGAAGATTAAAAAGCGCGTTGTCTGGGAGTTAACCATCTGGGTATTGTCTCATCAGCGTTGGCGTTTACTGTCTCTTGGGTGGATTTTGGATTAGTGCAGCCATCTTGCTGTGAATGTCAGTGACAATATACCATATACGATACAAAAAGCCTTTTGTAGCAAGGTACGAATATGAACCGTGTCGTTTCATATCTGTGCATGTAACTGCTCATTTGTGTTGTTGTTGCACACACAATATTCTGAAATACACTGAAATGGGGTGTTAAAATTAAATATATAGCTATAATCTTTGCTTCGTGACGTTGTGTAAATAAGGAGTTGGTATGTTCCAGTGACACATGTTGAACCTAGCAGTGTGCCAAGCTGTTTGTTCGAGCCGTGGGCTCATGCGAGGGTGAGAGAAGCAAACAAGGTCACGTTTAGATGTTCTCCAACAGTTGCAGTTCACCGGCCTCCGTTGCCTTAAGTATGTGTTAAACGCTCAATATCTGCAAGTCTGCGTCCTGGTGTGCGTGTGTCACTCATGCATTTACTGTGTACTGTGTGGATACATGAGTCACAGCTGGTGATGAACACACTGGTCTGTGTGTATGGCTTATGGCAAGAACTCTGCATATATAGATATTCATGGATAAATATCCATCAATACATGCTATTGAAACAGAGCTCATTGAAAATATAACCCTTAAAGCAATGAGAAACTAAAAATGTTCGATGTAATTTTCTTGGCTGCTTTCAACAGTGCTGGTTTGTGCTGCTACATACAGTATGATGCTGTAAGGCCTTATGTGTTTAATGTGGTCTGAGTAGTTTGTAGTTTATTCACCAGGCGGAGGAGGTTCAACAGGTCTACCTCCCTCGCGACGATGCAGGTTCACTGCTATTATGATTCTTTTTACACACTGTTCATTGTTTCTGTCTTAAGAGACAAGCATTGCTGTATCTGTAGGGACGACTGTCACCTTGTTTGCGTTTGTATATTTCAGGATGATTGCGTGTCAGTGTGTTTTGGAGAAAGAACCAAAGTCATAAACCATAATAAAATCACTGTAAACACACACACACACACACACACACACACACACACACACACACACACACACACACACACACACACAATGAACAATTTCCAAGTCCATGTACAACTGAGTGATTGTCCAGCTAGCATACGCTTTTGCTTCTTGTGTAATGTTCTAATAAATTCTAATAAAGTGTGTGAAATCATATGTTTTTAGACTCTGCCATTGTGCTGCGGTTATAAGTGGTTTTTGTCTGCACTTTAAATGCTTTTTATAAATGTAAAAGTGCTTTACTGACCATTTCAGAGGGGGACAAATTCATGCAGCCAGGTCTCATCTGAGTGAATCCCACTTCCTTTGAACGCACTTTTGGCTTTCAGCTTGTTGTTTGAGGCAGCGCTGAAACTTGAGAAGGTAAAGTGCACAGGCGTTGCCAATGACCCATTCTCTTGCTTAGAGTACATGCTACCTGTAGTTAAAGTGGTCTTAATGGCGTCAAAAGAAGATTTATTGTGGGCTTAGCTGTGGTATAGGATCCCAACATAGCATAAAATAAACCAATATCATAACCATATTTTTGCTGTGGGGATAAATTATTAAAATACATACAGACTCATCACACAGCAATGAAAGACAGGCAGCAATGAGCTCGACCTTCATCTACTTCATTTCATCTGTTTTATGTAACAGTGACAGGATGCCTTCCAAACAAAATACTTAGATGCTAAGGCTCAGTGTACGTACTTGATAGCAAGATCATTTCCACCTGTGAATAATGGCAAAACCCTTTGTGGGGTCTAAATGAATAGATTTCTTGTCTGTTGTTGTCATGGAGACAAAGTTTTCAAGCATAAAAATAAAGCACTTTGAACGACTTAAAAAAACATGGGAGCAATTATCTGCAGTAGTCATTACTGCACTTCCTGCTGCACATTCTCCAGCACTCACCTCGAGCGCAAGTATAGAAGGTCAGAATTATGCTACACAACAACATGATATTAAAGTAGATCTACTGGAGGTCATTGTTAAATAGATCTTATAATAATATAACCATCTGAAACTTGCAATTGATAGATGTGATTTACTGCGTTTCTATACTGTAGGTGAGGGTTTACTCCAACAACCACTCAGCTATTGAGTATTGTGCAGTGTGAGCAAGTGCAAGGTTGTTCTAGGTATGAAAAGGTTGTAAACAAACACAGAAGCGCACATTTAGTGAAGGATATTTTACACGTTGAACATAACACTGTGACACATGCATGTACAGTATGTACGCACCTGAGAGCATTTGGGCTCTTTCCCCCATCAATATGACAACCCCAGTGGACCCTTAGATCTCTAAAGCACAAGCTGAGTGCAGAGGCGGACAGCATGGGATTAAAATGCAGAATCCCCTAACTCATTGCAGTGAAACCATTGTGTTAGCACAGCGGTGACGCTGTCACAGATGGCTTCAAAAACAAGCAGGGGAGGCCTATTTACTCAGTTTTTGCCACACTATAGTGTAATCCCTATCCCAGTGTAACACATGGCAGTGGCATTCAAAGAGCAATACTACCCAGTTGTATTGCAAATATGTACCTGAGATAGAGGATACCTCAGGAAAACAAGTCGCAGCATCATTATGTCTTATAAACCTTTGACTCCGGGTTTGGATTTCTATCAGTATCTGGGGCAACACACTTACACTGACACAGCCCTTTCCCGTGACATTATTGAAGGGATATTGTCGGTTTGAGCAAAGCTTTGGTTTAGCTATGACACACATTATTCTGTGTGAGAGGGGCTGATGAGCAATCACGTACCTTTGTGACTTTTGGTATCGCATGCACCGTGTCATGGGACGGTAATAATCACTCTCCTTAACCTTCCTTGACCTTTCAGTCCACTGCATGGAAGGAGGAAATCAGCACAGTTACAGGATGATCCAATCAGCATCAGACAAGCAGCGCAGAGATGAAAAGACAACTGCAACATGCAAATCCATGAATGTTGTTACACTTAGGAATCTTACAGTGTTGATACATTACAGTCTCAAATTACATTTGATAGGGACATAAACATTTTGTTATGGCACTGAGAGAAATTACTCTTGTAAGACCATAAAAGAACATCACAGAATGAAGTTCAGAGTTTATGTTCTTTCAAAATGTCAGCACTCTGGTGTGCAGAAGCCACGGCAATAATACAGCTAGGCAGGGGAAGAACACGCTGCAGTTCTTCTTATACATGCTGTGAAGTGACATTTTAGTTCAACAACCACTTGAAATCCTCTGACAATGTTTTGACAAATTGCTGAGGATTTGTGCCCCTAGGAAGAACATCTGATTAACTCCTTTGTTGGTTGCAAAAATGAATGCATCATCTCATTACCTTATTGATGACAAAATAATTCATTCAAATTCATATTGTTTACACGTTTTTATGAAAATAGATTTATAAAACGACTTACTTTGTATTTAACGATGAGCTTGAGACAACGGAAGAGATTTGTCTTTAATAAGTTATTGGCCGTTAAAATGTCACGTCATTGGTTCTGGATTATTATTGGCTGTAGGGCGGGAACCAGGGCAAGCAGAAGCCGGGCGCGCGCGTAAAGAAACCAACTAAAACACGACGGGATAGAGAAAGTTAAATAGCGGGAAGTTGGTGTCGTGTAACCTAAGTTGATGCACCCCCTGTGACATAAGCGACATGGTAATAATACGCTTAGTTACAGTAAAAAAGCAAAATAAAGCAAATAAAGTGACGAAAGGGAAAGTTTTGGTTAGCATTACAACATAACTAATTAGCTAGCTATCCTGAAAAGACGCTTCCTGGACAGATCAAGTCCCGGATACGCTAAGCCCATGGACGGACTGCTTCCAGGATACACTAAACCCATGAACAGACTACTTCCCGGATAGACTAACTCCTGGAAGACTACCTCCGGACCAACTCCTGCTGCTCAGGGCAGAGACCTCTGCAGATAGCTGTAGTGGTCTCCACATGTCGGAGGTGCGCTAATGTGAGTACTCAGATCTTTTATTTTATTATTACTATAATGTATTAATGACTTTTAATAGGAGTTGTGTGAAATGAGACGGTTTCATGCTATTCAAAGTAACAGACCCCCATAAAGACCCCATACAGTATCACTGTTACACTGTACACATCTGCATCAACACGCAAAGAAAGGCAGTCTTGCTAATAAACAGACAGCAAAAGGCAGGGATGGTCAAACACAGGCATCAAAAGCAAGACAACAACTCGCGCCACAGTTTACCACCATCCAATTAGTTGAAGTTTCATTTTCTTTTAAACCAAGTGTATAGCATAAAGTAAAGGACAGGAAACCTAACCAAGTAAAGCTAATGAAAAATAGCATGCAGGGGTAATTAGATATTGCTCACTGACCCTTTATCTGCACTGACCAGCCACATTAAGGAACATGTGAACACTTCCATTGCTCTAGAAATGAATGGAAATGGCGACACAAGTAACTTTTAAAGCAGAATAGTACAGCAATTCCACAGCCCACCTCCAAAGAGATATTATTACCGAATACCAACAGTTTACCTTAGAGAAGGTACCACTTTTTCTTGTTTTTCAAAGCTCCTACTTTAAATTCCATTTCTGAGCTCTGTAATTTTTTGGTCTAGAATATGGATGAACTCTAATAATTAAAGCTGAATTTAAAAAAATAGGGTGTTTGAAAAATTTGACAACTTATTTTGGGAAAACCAAATGTAAAATGACTGTATGAAGACTAATGCACTGCCATTTAAATCACATTTTAAATTAAGCTTTTAATTATTTTGACTTTAAAGGGGAAATATGTCCATTATCCCAAACTTATTTTCACTACTCGGGGTCACAGAGATGCTGCTGCCAAACATTTACTTTAGGTGAGAGGCAGGTTCCACCTGGACACCAGGCTTTTAAAGATTAATGAATCAGTTATTTGGTCACCACTTATTTTAAAGGAACTCACATGTAGAGATCATCAAATCCTAATAATAAGACCCAAGTAAAGAAAAAATACTGGAAAGTAGAGCCATTATAGTGCAACCCACTTTCAGTTTTCCTTCACAGTACAGTATATCTGCAGGATGGAGAGATGAGCATTCTATTCTTTGCTAAAATACACACCTTTCAGAGCGAGACTGCAATGTATTGTAACTGATCATGGGTCAGTCTTTTATGAAATCTGAGTGCCTACTTTATGGAAAAGACGTTTGTCCCCTGACTTTAAGTGTCAAGATGGGAGTCTACCCTCAGGCAATGTTAGGCAATGTTAAAAACAGAACTAAGAGCAAAGGTCTGTATGCTTGCTGATGTTGTATACCAGGCTTAGTAAGTTATTAATAGAAATCCATCAAAGCACATTATTATACCTCAAATGTCACTGACAATTTTATCAACACTGATGAAGGGTGGGAGCTTCAAGAATTAGAATTTTTATAAGGTCTTAATAGAATAGGCATAATGTTAGAGAGTAACATTAAAGGATACTTTTAATATCTGTTGTAAACAGTACTTATACACCCACATGACAAACGGTCCTGTTTCTATTCTTTGTTATAGTGGTTCTATACTGTATGTTTACAACTGAAATGCATCAATACTAAAAGAAATGGACTACAAAATACAAAAAATGCACTTTATAGGCCCTCATTAAGTTTCAAAGGACCCAAATCAAGCTGTTATCCTTCAAAGTTACAAACTTTTCTATATACTGTAACTGTTCCCTGTGCAGCTGCAAGGATGATTGTTGTTAAACCCTATAAGATTAGAACTTGTTGTGTTATGTTCCAGTTTGATCCTAATCAGTTTGTACTTTGCAGATTTGGTAGCAGAATATTTTGGTAAGAATTGCTTCAGCACCATATTCTTATTTATTTCTATGTGTGACATCTCATCAGAAATAGATTTCCCCTGAGATCCTGAAAGGCTCATGTTACAACTAAGCGGTCAAAATTGACAGAAATACAGCATTTGCAAAACTGAGAGCCTCACGTGGAGCCCAAGTAGGAAAATTACTGTAAGAAAAATTCATGAGATAGCAGTGCCATGTGTTGATCACAACACACAAATAAATGTCACAAGCACAATGGACACTTGGACATGTGAAATGAATGTGGTTGCTTAATGCTATACTGCATAAGGCAACCACCAGACAACGTAATTTAATTCACATTTTAATTTAGAAAGCATAAACTAAGTACTAAAACACCCCTTTAACTGTAGGCATCTGCTGTAACTCTTGTGGTTAGAGGATAGCTACAGTTGCATAATTTTATAGTATATGCCTTTGACTGTACAATCTGATGTACGTGTACTGTACTCTTTTTAAGTTGTTAGACCTGTACACTTACTTCAGTAGTAATCTTCATGTGTGATCATAATTTCAAAAGGCTGCAATTTAATTAAATAACTTTATTTGTAGATGTGACAACCTGCTATCTGTGGACAATTTTCAAATAAATAATCAGAAAGGATGGTGGACCACATGGTCACACAGTTTCCCAGTGGCCTGTGTTGCCAGGTTAGAGTCCATGTTGATACTGTAAATGTAATGACTTCTTAGACACCTCTTAGTGGCTTGATTACAAAATGTTATGTTTTGGTTATTAACCATACATGGATTATTTTAAATGATCAACTATTTATCATACTGTAATTCTTCAAATGAGATGTGCTTGTAATCCATTTGTGAGGCAGTCTGCTTCCAGTCTGCCTTTTTTTCTCTAAAGCACAGTTTCCTGAAAGGTGCTTTCACTGTTTGAATAACCATCTACATACTGTAGCCTGATAAATATGATGAAGTTATGGTTCAATTTTTGTTCTATAAATGATATAAAATGAATATAGGGTAAATTAAATCAATTTGATACAGCACAGTTACAGTAGATGAGAGTTAGTCACAGCCAAACCATTAACATTTACATATGAAAACAATTTAGAAAGCTTTTGTTGTGGAGGAGGTAATGTCTTGTGGAGACAAACATTTCATTGTAATGCACTCTTTCAGTTAACAAATTTAATCTGTGTACAACTGCAGTGACATTAGTGTTCTAATTTTATATGTACTGTAAATGTCTGGACTGGATAAGGGGGCTTCATTAATATACTGCATAAGAAAGGATAATAAAAGGAAATTTACATGTAAGGTTACTTACTGTAGTTATACAAAAATAAACTAACCACTGATGCTAAATTACAGTAACTGCTTCTAAATTGTTTTGTGTGAAGAAAGACAACAAAAATCCTACATGTTTAGACAAAGCTGCACACATACTTTTAGTAAGATGTTAATCTAATCAAAAGGTAAATAAAGTAACTGGTGACTTTTACCTTAGCCAGATCAAATCATGACTGATAGATTGATCCGTCAGGAATTGAAGAGGTAGGATTTAACAAATGCCATCTTGTGCGTGTGTGCAGCATTTTTTTCCTGTTTGCCAGGATGTTGTTAAATGGGAGCAACAGAGCTGAATTCTAACATGTTAATCAAAGGCAGAGACTGTTTCTACCAAAGGGAAATCAGTGGTTAATTTAGAACAGGGCAAGTCATGCACATACACCATAAACACAGGTAATACACAAGAAGTAACACTGGAATGCTGGCATGATAACATTTTCCAAATGTGTCTATTATCAGGTAACGGAGAATCTGCTTCACCATACAGTAAAAACATGGCTTTTGAGACTTTTGTGTCAATTTAAAGATTTGTTTTCATGTATAATAATGCCTGCTAATACTTTGTGCTAAGTAATTACAATACAATAAAATAAATCAGTCATAAATGTCACTAACAGGATGACTAAGACAAAGCTTCTCACTGTATTTTATGAAATTTGTGATTTTTTTCTAGTAACCCTGTATTGCTTTCTCTGTGCCAACCAAACGTTGTTTTTGTAGCTGTACTGCAGGTCCACAGTTGAGGTAATCAAATCTGTCAACACTAATTGCTGGCTTCCCCTCAGTGCTTCACATTGCAGGTAGAATCAATGCTAGAATAAAATGGGGCACTGACAAAAAAGCAGTGAGAATGGTGCCATCATCTTTCTAGCTCACTGTTGTGCTTTTGGAGTTCACCTGAAAACGTAGGTTTAACCTCACTAAGCTACAGTTCAACACAAAGGTATTATGCTTTTTATGAAAACATGCAAAACCTTAAAAAGTGAACTGAAATTCTTTAATTTGCTTTCAAGAAGAAACCTTGGCTAAGTTATTTGTTTCTTGGCTTGAACCAAAACAGAAAAATACAAAAGGGACCAAAACTATTATCCCCCATGGTTTTACTTTAAAACAAACCTAAATGATCATTCATCTTGCAAAGCACAGCTTTGCAAAGTGAACAAGGCTTTTGGCACTTTAACATTTGTTCGAGAGGGACGAAAAAAAAGTTATTTCATCAAAGTGTAGAAATCAATCTGGGAGTCAGGAACGAAGATGCAGAGCTCATCATAAAGGTAGTGTACAGTGTTTTAAACATAGCATAGTGCCCTGAGCAACAGTGGACAGTAAAACCTCCCTTTAATAGGAAAAGGCCATGTGACATGACTGTTTGGAGTGAGGAGATAGCACACATTTAGATAGAGGTTTGTACTGTTGCTGTTGATGAGGACCTGGTGTGGCAAGTGTCTAGATCACCTGGTGTCCCAGGTGATCTAGACACTTGCCATGGAGAATTACTAACACTGCTTTTGACATCTGTCTGCTGTCAAGCACATAATAGGCTAGCCTTGGAACCGATCATCAGACATTTAGATGAAAAACATTGATGGTAACACTGCACACTTGGATAAGGATTGGATAAGTGATGAAGTTTCCACTTCTGGATGGAAAACGTGCGTGACAGAAGCTGTGCTCAGCCTTGACTGGTAGGCTTCCACCCACAGCAGCTTAGCTGACTGGAATCCCCTGTCGACGCACTGATCTGGCAGGGCTTAACTGGTACAGTAGCTCAACTGCATGCAGAAGAAAGAGGAATATGTCCAGGAGGCTTTGCCCACTTTTTTTGCCCACCTCCCTATACAAACACATGTCTTTGCATATACACATGCATTAATTAAATAAATGGTGTTTAGAAAATACTCTCTCTATTCATAGCCATAAAAGATTCATTATCTTAAAAAAAACTAAAACTAAAATCTTAACTAAGTATCTTATCTCAAATAGAAATTAGTGATTTGTCAAACATTTTCTTAATTTGTATGTACGTATGTAGGAAGGAAGGAAGGAAGGAAGGAAGGAAGGAAGGAAGGAAGGAAGGAGTGTACTGTATACTGTATATGCAAAACACCATGCTGCAATGAAATATGTTTGGTCCTATATGAAAAACCCTTTAGCTGTTGCTGTGATTGACAACATTGAGGTGAGAATCAAACTGTTACTAGTTCTGATATTTTAAAGGTCTGTGGCCAGTGCACTTTGAGCACTGTAGGGGTCAAAACAAACACGTTGCTATTTTTAGTCACCAACCTGCTTAGAAGTATTCAATAATATAAGTTCATATTTTTACCCCACTGAGCAAAAATGTTCTTGGTGCCCTGTCTAAACTGTAGGAGTCATGTTTATATATCAAAATCTTTCACCTTTCTGGACATATCTGAGCTGCTGCTGAGTTTGTTCAGGAGACTCAAGTTATTCAGGAGGTCAATTCCTACACCCCCAAGTTTGGCTTAATTACAATAAAATGCAGAATGTATTCTAAAACTTTACCAAACAGTGCCTATTAGGGTAAACAAATTTTGTTGTATTTTATAGTGAATATTCGCAGTAAAAGGTAATATCTTTATAGCCAGCTGTATTCTATTGCTAGTTCAACTGATAAACTAGATCTCATTACCTATGAGGATTATTACCTTTGGATAATTCCCCAAACATAAAATACATTTTACATTTTCCTATTATCGTAGTAACAAACAGTAACAGTAAATAGTGTATCAATGTAATCACTTATTCTTTCTGGTGGGCGTGTAGTCATTATTCCAAGTAAGAGATGCCATGTGACTGGTTATATATGCTATGCAGCCTTTTGTGCTATGTGAATGGGTCTATGTGCATTTGCAGCATATCCCATGTCTGTCAGCAATAATATATTCAATTGCATCATCTGACAATGCAGTAGCTTTCAGTGGTATGCTTTGAATCTCTCAGATCTGCTGTTCATCCATTATGAATTGTTACCTTACTGACTTTGTCAGGGACTAAAAAAGGGCTGTAGTCATTGTCAGCAAAGCAACAGAAATGATTCTCCATGCAGACATGGCAACCCCCAGCAGCAGGT
Source organism: Betta splendens (assembly GCF_900634795.4). Classification (NCBI taxonomy): domain Eukaryota; kingdom Metazoa; phylum Chordata; class Actinopteri; order Anabantiformes; family Osphronemidae; genus Betta; species Betta splendens. The sequence goes on along the minus strand of NC_040899.1, from coordinate 7,007,651 downwards.
GCAATGAATAGATCATCATGAAGTGATTATAAAATGACATTTATGCAGGAAAGTTCAGAAGAGTTTTAGGAAAAGAGCAGACTGAATACTCCCAGTATACTACTAGAACCTAGACAACAACCTGGCAGTGATCCAGTGAACAGGTGGAACTGGTGGATTTGAATAGAGACTTGGATAATGGGAAACCTGGAACATCTGTGTGAGTAGGCATAGCAGGACAGATGACTGGCATAGGAGAGGAAGTCTCGGGGCATTTGGTTGCTAAGTGACAAAAGGCAAGGATGTGAAAATTGGTCCTAAGAAATTGGAGTCGGCTAAAGACCAAGGCATGAATCCTAATCATTACACTATTACCTGCAGCCTCTGTGTACAAAGGGGGGGTTTATGTACAAACGTAACAATGTGGCTTCATGTAATCAAAAACAGGTCATACATTTTGTAACCATTCACTAGAAGTACAGAACTGTCAAACCTAATATTATACAGTATTCAGTAATTGCTTTCAAATGTATAAAGGCCTTTGGCAGAGTGCCGCCATACCTGGTGACATCAGGTAATATCACTTTACTGATGACCCATGTATGTACCACTGGGTAATGTCAATAAAATATCAAAACATCACAAATGCCAGTTTTTTTCTCCCTTCCAAAGTGATGTATTGGTAGAACAGCAAAGGAACCCAATCGGCTTGATTGAACTAAACTTGAGTGCTTTGATCTTTCTGGAATTCTGGAGATCTTCCACTTTCTCCAAATCAAATTTCCGTTGTATAAAATAGCTGCATCACAACAATTCCCTTGATTCTAGGGACACAAGCAAAGCAGAATAACCAGGTTTATGGCATCTTTCTCCCATTGTGATGCCATTGTATTTGTTTAGTGTCTGGGTAATGTAAGGAAGTTTTGGTTTACAATTTGATTGTTAGGATTAAAGGAAAACCTCGCAGAATTTCAATGGTGGTTGACCAAAGTATTTAAGAATGAAGGGACACTCAGATTCCTCCATATTGTTTATGCAGAGAAATTATCATTTGGCTTAAAACAAAAGATTGCTAAACAACTTAGAAACGATATATTTATTCAAACACATTGTCAAAATATAATCTTTTGTTAAAAATGTAAAGCAATTTCTGAACGTTAGTCTGTAAACCTGAAGGAGTAACACTGTAAACGCACAGGTAGGTCCAATCAGCTGCAGCTCGGGAGATTTGTCACACTCTATTCTGTGTGTTGTAGGATATGACCATATTCAACACACATTGTAGCACTGCCATTTTCTCTGTTTTCTCTGGACATAGACCTACAACGTTTAACGTTTTTGTACATTTTAGCTGATAAAATGTACAATTTCTATAACACAACTTGCTTTTCAGCAGTGAAGTATCGCTTTATGTGACCACACACACGTTCAAGTGACACTATTAAACCTCAAAATGAAACAGTTACAAAACATGCTTTAACAAGAATCTTTTATTCATCCTTTTAGCTCTTTCACCCACTTCTGATTTGATACTGAATAAGTTTTATTACAAGGACTTATCATAATAGGCTGCCATCATGCAGTTGTCAGTACTGACATTGTGCAATGTTAATGGTGTTGTATTTTATGTTTTCTCATTTTTATTACATGATTATGCTTCAGAAAGATTATTAGAAAAAACTTTTCTTCCTATGACGAGACCTATCACGAGATTGAAGCACTAAAGCAAATAAGGCTTTTGGTTTAGTGACAGATTTGGTTTGTGAGTGGCTTGATCTACAGTAAATAAGTTTGGAGGTTGCTGTCAGGGTTGAATGCATGTGTTTATTATTTCAAGGTTAAAAGAAACAACACAGATTATGGTGGCATCCTATTTTAAATTTGTTCCACAGCTATAACATCCTTCCTACATGACTTTGTCACCTTCTCCTTTGTTCTCTCATTATTACTATTTGAATTTTGAACATATGAACGTCATTCACATGCCTTACACAGCTGTCACAGAACAATAGAGTTCAGTGATGTGTTCTACAATAGATGGATAAAAGATCTATCTACATTGACTATGAGCTGTTTGTGGGGGAGGACAGTTTTACCAAATTTTGTTCATGTTTAGAATGTTGTTCTCTGTATTGCCTTTTTAAAAACTATTATCACTTTTTAGTATTCATGTTGATTTCCTAATGAATAATGTGTGTAGTTTGTTTTTCCACTAACCACTCACAATAGAGCTTTCTTCATGCAAACATCTTGACTTGTCATTATAGATTATAGGTTGTCAGGGTTAAGATTTCTGTCTACGTTTTACAAAAACAAAAGACATTACTTTTTTTTTCAGCACGACGGAGACAGTCATGTGAGTCTTACTGTGAACGCTTGTGGTCTATTTATTGTAGACACAGTCATCCCATCACCAGCCAGTGGCTGATGCCTGTGGCAGATGGCATTAGAAACAGATGTTATCAGTCAGGGTTCAGCTCCATTTAGGTCTAATCACTGGTGCTCTGTGTGACCTGTGTGTGTGTGTGTGTGTGCGTGTGCGCGTGCGCTGCACGTGCGATTCTGTAACTTAACAGAAGTTAGTTCATGACTGCTGAGGATATTTTGATTGGTCTTCACTATTTAAAATGACTAAGGGTTAAGACTTAGTTCCGTGGTTAAGGTTAGAGTTAGGCCTTTAGACTTACAGGACTTTATTTGTAATCAGCCTGATTGTAATGGATGGGAAATGTCATGTCATATCAGTTAGTGTCTGTATGGTGAATATATACAGTGTAAGTATGGATAAATGTGTGTGTGAAAGAGAGACAGACACTAAAAATGGTGTGTGTGTGTGTGTGTGTGTGTGTGTGTGTGTGTGTGTGTGTGTGTGTGTGTGTGTGTGTGTGTGTGTGTGTGTGTGTGTGTGTGTGTGTGTGTGTGTGTGTTCTTGCATCCAGGATTAGTGGGTTCTAAAAGTCATCCCAAAGCAGGAAGATACACAGATGACAATATTTTACCCCATTACACACTAACTCTTGAATCATCCTCCCATCTGTGTGACCCGTGAGCGCAAGCTTCTGTGCTAGTCCAACCGCAGCATAACCGTAATCACAAACCTTAATGCAGCTGGGCATCGATCTAAAAACCTTTTATTAGAGATCGCCATAGCAAGACAAGTCAAGTTCTCACGTCTCTGTTAATTTGTGACCTACATACAGTATGACAGGAAGCATAGTGTATTAGTACTGGAACTGGACACATTTTTTTGTTCCAGCTTTGAAGACTTAACTCATCATAATCATTGATTCCAGCTCAACAGAATGAAATTTACATGTTAAAAACTGCCCATGTAAATTATCCATTAGGGTGGATGTCTGTCCTTGGTCTTGTGTCCAAACAAAGTAGGGTGGAGGAGGACCTGAAAGCAGTGGCAATCATCTTATCTGTACAATCTCATCTCTGCTTAAAGAATGCTGTACATTTCAGACCAAAAATTACTCAAAATGGAAATGCATTTTATGTTTTATGTTCAGTGCCTGTGTTTGGGTGACCCATCTTCAAGATGAGTCCATAAGATGCTCTTACTGCACGTAAGAGCCTCAGACTAGCCCTTTGAATTGCTACCATGGTGATGGGGTGATGCGAATAATGGGTGACACCCAGTGGTGTGCGTGCGTGTGTGCTTGCGTTCCCAGATGCGTTTTGTGGTTGCACAAAAAGATATGTTTTTGTAAATGTTTTGCAGTTTAGTTTTGTTCAAATAGTGATGGCAGTGTACACTGCTGATTTAATGCATCTGCATATTGCCAATTTCTGAATACTGGCTCCTATCAGCTGGAGGCTTACCCGTGAATGCAGCACATCATATCTATGATGTATTGACTATTCATCAGTAGAGTCCAGGAAATAATATGCTGGCTTATTAATAAAGCCACTGTCTCTCATGGCGTCTGTCATCTCTTGGTAATGTCATCAAATTAACCAAACTATCCAGTTATGAAACACATTTCCAGCCCAGTTTAGTTTATGCATGATAACAAATGGGTGAGGAGAATATACGTACTGTAGGGTTGGATTGAACATAGAAGAATAGCCTAATGTAAATGCTTCTGTAGTCACAGTAAAAAGGAAACTTTGTTGTATACACAGTCTTGTAAAGATAAATAGAGGGTGTCAGTTTTTTTATTTCAATATGTTGTTTGTCCACAATGTGTGTCATCATGTGCATCTGTGTAAGCTCATGTGCGTTCCCTTTTCTTCTCAAAGCACATAAGCATTTGGACTGTGGTCGTCCTCTTTTGCTCTACAGTACCCGACGTGTTTCTGATTATAAGACATAACACAGACATGCACTGTAGAAAACACCATCCATTCTTGCATCGTCTTTGAAGCTTTGTTTCGGCAAGCCGGTGGGAAATGCAGACCTGTTAACAGATATTATGTAGTACCAAGGGAATGTTAAATAAGATACTATGGACTTAGTCTAAACTTTGGTAATATGTCATCATCAATATTGTTTTGCTGATTTTCGCAATCAAGTAGGAGTTAGAGATGTAACTTAGAGATCCACGGTCCACTCGTCCATTAGTTTTTCCACCTAATACTGTATGTCACTTCATTTTAGGTGTGAAGTGGAATCAACCCATTTGTTCTCAGGCTGTTGAAGCCATTTGGACAAGTTGTGAAATGTTTTCCCCCAAACAGTAAGTAGCTGAGATGCCACAATTTGACATAACGCAAAACCATTCTAGGTTTGGATTCTGCTGCCAACCTGTGGCCCTGCTGGCAATATGCTACATGTACGTTTAGGGAATGCATATGTAACTAGGGTGAAACAATTTAAAAGTTCATTCTTCTCATTATTTCTCCATATGTAAAAAGATGTGAGGCTGTGGCGGGTGTGAATCCAGCCACCCTAGAAGTGTGAGGAATCCACACAGATTGTGTTTAACTATTAAAGCATGAGCAAGGAGTGCTTCTGCTTAGCAACCATCTACACCGGCTGTGTGATTCATGCCCTGTAATCTGCCCTTTAGGAACTCAATCAGCTCAGAACTAGATGTAAACATTTACACAATTTCTCCAATGCTTTGAACTGCGTGTTTGAAAAGAGGCAGCTGATCTTAATGTCAAAATTCCTTAGTGCAGCATCTTAGGCTAACCTCTTAGATTATTTTGTGGTGATGAATTAATTTATTAATGTAGCAGCCTGGGGTGGCTTTGCTGATTGGATGGGCCTCACCAGTAACTGAGGGGCAATAAGAATCACTTAGTTACTCTGTAATTGGGCTCTGGTTGTAACTGACTCTGGTCCACAATGCTACTTATGCTGTTGTAAGTAACTTTTACAATTAATTGCACAACTCTGACCATCTCACCAACTATGCTCAAGCAGCTGTTTAATTATGCTTCGTCCATTAAGGCCTTAACAGAGACCAAAACTGGTGATTGTAGATTTTTAAACAGTGAATCACAATAAATAGATTTGCATTTTTTTTCTGTGTCAAAACTGATGAATGACACTAGTCTGTCTGATGTGTTTCCGCTGAGGCAGATCATCTCCTTAAATCCCTGTAGTCCTAATGTCGCCTTCCTCCCCTCCCTCTTGTTATAAAACCTGAACACACAGTACACACACACACACTGATGAAAAAAACAAGTGGGAAAAGCTGGAGGATGTGCCAGGGACTTGGCTTAAAAACTGTTACGAGGGGCTGTTACATAAGGACTTCAGAAGCTTTAACTTTGTGAAATATTAAAACAGACTGACATTTCTAATTTCTTCTCTAAGGAGACACTTATACAAAAACATATGCAGATGTGGTGAAAGACTGAATTGAAGCTATCCTGCTTTGTTTGTTAATGCTGCCACTCCTGCCCTCTATGTCGTACCTGCAAAGCTCCCTGCAGAACTGACACATGTCCGATCAGCCCACGAACGATCATCAGCCTGCAACAGCTGGAAAAAGTAAAGAAAACACGAGCCAAGATCAGCCCTTCTAGGTTCAGTGGTACCACTTCCCACACAGAACTATGTCAGTTTGATTAAAAAGTACTTTCAATCTTAATTTACAGCAGAAGCACACGTTTTAAGATGTTTTTCCTTCATGCAGCTGTAAACAGGTGATAGATACTGCAAAATAACTTCTTCCCAATATTTATAAAGACAGATAAGTTTTTTTGAATAATTTCTTTTTAACCCTAAATACTGACCTCTGATGGTGAGTAAGAGTATGAATGTAAGTTTTACTCTAATAATAAGCCAACTACATAATCACACTATAGTACTATGATAGTGGATGATGCAGTATTTTGCATTTTACTAGTGTTCTTTACATTCTATCAGATGTGATAATATTAATGCCAACATTATAAAAAAAATCCCTAAACCTAAAAACACATGGCCTTTAAACACCCACGCTCACACACTTTGTGGTCTGAATGACAGGTGGAATATTGGATGCTGACTATTGGCGGGCTAGCTGAGGATTAGTCAGCTGAGCACTTCATCCCCCCAACAAGCTGAAATAGAAATGAGGACTTAATCCGAGGTGCAAGGGCCAATGGCACAGAGCGGAAGCTGAAAGAGAATATACAATTTGCTATTGCACTTTCAGTTTTATAATCCACCGTTACAATAGCAGTGAATTTTTGAGCTGGCTATAGATCCAAACTACCAGTGCAAAAAAAGCTCACGCAGCATATCTCACTGACCCACAGTGGCTTAATCCAAACAACATATTAGATGGTCTACTAAATATACATCAGAGTATGAATAGAAGACTTTTGTTATTGAGTTTCACATAATATGCTGCGAATTCAGGTAAGCCAGCAGCTTCCTCCATGATTCAGCTGAATAACTGTATGTATCGTGTCATTAAAGTATAATGGGTCAGTGTGTATCTGCTTGACCTCACTGCCACAACTGGGTCTTGCTCAGCAGTTTCATAATATATGACTGATGGATATAAAGTCCTGTGGCCTAACTCTCACCTCAAAGACAGGGTGTTTATTGAAACAGAGTGGTAAATATTTAATGGCATAAATACTTAAATACGGCTGATGCTTTATATTATTATTGGTATGTGAACATACATTACCTGGACTATCTAGAAATTTAGTCATTTATTGTAGCTTGCATTCCCAGTAATGTACCAATAGTGCCATCTCTCTCTTTTATGTGGAACCACACGCTAAGTTTAGTTTGATATTATACTAAACAAAAACCTCAGTCTCTGGTGGCCTTTTTTTGGTACTGAACACAAGCATTGCAGTTTTTTTTCTCTCAGCTTTTCAGTTACTGAACGAGTATGTGAGAAGGGAGCTTTCTCATGTTTTCATAATGTCTTATAGCGATACCACAAACTCGAAGAGTATTACAATAGTTATTAACATTTTTATATTATAGATGTAAATCATTTTTGACAATTTGTCATCTTTGTTATCCACCAGTATGTTTCATTAGGGATTTTTCAAGCTGCTGTCAGCATCAGCAAAGAAAATATGCCGGTAAAAACAATATTCTATGATTGCAGCTTCTGTCATCATCATAGTCTGTACAGAGGAAGTGGAAACTGCCTGTTCTACAGTAGTAACAGATAAAGATACAGATGAAGTCAGATACACATTTTATACAATATATACTGTGTATACACTAATATACTGTAAATCTTAATTTTTTTGCTGCACCATTATTGCTTTTACCTTGTTCAGAATAACAGCACATCATACAAAGACAAGAGAGAAACAGATTATATGTCTGTATTTTATTTAATCAGAACACAATTTGAATCATTGTAGCAGTAGTTTTCATACTTTTTGAAAAGATCATGACTTGTGAGACTGTTTTATAAATCATTTCATCAAAGTCGTTTGTAAAAAAATTAAAGAAGTTACTTGAACTAAAGCATCTATAATATTACAATATACTGGTAGTATAATAGTAATCATAATAATTATAACTTTTATGATACTATATGCCTTTGAACCCTCTTTTATTTCTATATCATAAATCTTTCTCCTTCTCACGCACACAGAACCACAACCTTCACAATAAGGTTGCGAAGCTGAGGACAAGTCTATTGGTTAATTCTCACCACATTCTCTTTTAACATCAGTGATTTCAGACGCTGAAAATACAAAAGGAATTAGATAAGAAGATAAAAACAGCATGACATCAACTCAAAATGCACATGAAAACATGGACGTAAAGACATACAGTGTTCAGCATACCAGGGAACATATTTACAACCAAAAAGGGAATGTTTCTGCATAGATCCACAGGATAGAGAACAGAACTATTGTGAAAACAAAGAGGCTGAAAAGGAGTGAGACAGGAAAATATTTGTGTACATAACATTTGGTGGCAGGTGCACAGGGGTCAGGGCATAGTCTATAAGTGCAGGGGCGGAACACAAAATGTTTTTGTAGGTCGGTGTGTTATAGAACGTGACAGACCATACCCTACGACTGCTACAGACCATTGTCAGGGAGCTAGACTGAATCTACTGTGTAGGACCCTACAAATGTCTTCTTGGTATAATGCAGTAAACAACAGACAAACCAGAACACACAAATTCATAAAATAAAATCTACAGCAGAGTAATTGTTGCGTGCATGCCTGCATTACCAAAAAAAGTCAAATCAGTGATTTACGTTAACTCTAATTCTATTATTGTTTGGAAGAAATCTTGCACGCGCACACACACGTCTGATGCTGCAAATGTGTCTGAAGAGATGAGAAGAACACACACGTGCACAGCATTTACACCCATGCAACCACGGTGAGGATGCGTTACTGCGTGTAAAGCAGACATGGCCTCTGCATGACGTTTGAATGCAGTTTTTGTTGTATGAACATGTCCAACAGTTGGTTTGTGATGGATGTGACATCACAGCACTACTGCTGTCATGATGCGCAGAATGGTTTCACCTGTCTTCAATAGATTACTCGCTGTGGTGATGAGGCTTTTATGGCACCTTTCTATGACAGACCCTGTTCCCCTCCTGTTTCCTGCTGAAAAGCTGTGTCGTGTCAGATATGGAGCAGATATGTTACTCGTTTCAAGGCTTGATTTGGCACCAGGTTAACATGTCTGTCCACTTCAGTAACCGTGGGTTCTTTTCATCATTCTCGACATCTTTCACCACCTTTCAGACACCAGCTGAGGATGTGTTCTGTAAGACATGTTCAGGAAAAACATAGCTCTGTCTGTTTTGAGTTCGGGTTGGTTACACATTGTGCAGTAAATTGATTTCATAACATACTACGTGCAGCTTTAGGGCAGCAGTGCGACTACTACCCACAATCCCTTGTGGGTCTAAAGACAGTGTAGGTTAGCCACACCTGTCCTGCAGGGCCCAAGGTCACTGCAACATGAATGAGCTCTGCAGAGGAGACAGCACTAGTGACAAAGACAAACACACATCCCCGCATATGCATGCACACAGATGTACACACACATGTCTTATCCACACACACATAAACATTGCTTTATCTTTCAGAACCCAGCTTTCCTGATTCCTGTGTATCTGTGTAGGTCTTCAGCAGCAGTAACAATATAAAAGAATACAAATATCTCCATCTACTGGTGGCCAATAGTATAGCAGCATGTTTCTACCTCTGAATGTGGTCCAAGACGGGCATGGGTGTGTTGTGCTGAATGACAATGAGTGGTTCTGTATTTAATGCAAGCATAAGTGGTAACATTGGGTCTAAGTGGCATCAGTGTCAAAGTAAAACAAATATACATCAATGAAGTGGATAATGCAGTGATTTAAATCCTCATATAAGCTGTGTAGTAAAATTCTTGACATCATATTGATTTGGACATCTCATTTAAGTAATCAACATACTCAGAGTGGAAAAAAATGCATTCAGCAACATCTGTCTGTCTTCGAATAGCTCATGTCACAGCTGTGTTCATTAAAAAGACACAAAGTAAAAACTAAAGAAGTCAGCCCTTAAAGTCACACCGCTTCCTTTCCTGTCGTACGCTGGTTAACGTTTTGAAGAAAAAACATAATGTCAGCTGACTTAGATGATTATCGGGTTTTACTATTAGTGCTGTACCAAACGATGTCATGTCTTTATCTCTGAATTTGTTTCTGTAACAGCCACTCAAGCGTTCAAAAACATGAGCCATGTTTGTAACCTTTGTCTGCTTGTATCTGAGGATGTAGATGGTAATGTTTGTACTGTATATCTTAATAAGCCCTTTACTTGATGAGAGATTAGTTTCATGTTCTGAGGAAAAAAGTACAAGACATGCTACAGGAGCTGATTTCGGAGCAGATGTGCTGTTTATGCTTATTTAGTGGGGCTGAGGACAATTAACAAAAGAGGCCGTCATAAATTGTAAAAAGCCTTCACATGCAGTTAATGAGGATAGATTACACATTTTGATTAAAAGAAGAAACGGATCAACATTTCAACACCAACAAATCATATTTGTTTTGGATTTAGATTCTTACTGCATACTATAGGTATTGATTGCCAGAGAATGCCATATATCTATTGAATTTAACATGATTTCATGTTAATCGTTACCAAATGGACATTTCAGTTTACTGTAAAGGTAGCTCTAAAGGTAGTATCCAGTCTTAGATCTGTTTCCTGGAATCAAAAAAGCCTGAAGTCATTAAAATAGTTTAGGTTCAGGCACAAACAGTATATTGATTTATTTTTTTTGCAACAAATTCTGTTGCAATAAACTTGTATATTACTAACCACAATCATTAACAAAAGAACCTCTTGTGTGGTCATTGTGTTGACTGGATACTACCTTTTAATACACATAAAATAGGATAAACCTCTACAGCAGGAGCAACGGTGATAAATGTGCTGATTGTGTCGAACATTTCCAGAGTCGGTTAACTTTGCTGACCCATGTGGCTGAAACATGACCAGAATCTGAACTGGGTCAAAAGAACTGTCATGTGAATTAAAAAAAGTGGTAAATGAACAGAATATATTGATCAACACAAAGTACTGTACCATGTGGTAACCCAAACCATTATTTGCCAATGTCTATAAAATGTCCTTATTTGTGTCCTGCTTCTGTTTATCTAGAAATGAGTGAAACCTTCTGATAAGCATCAATATTATTCTAAAAATAACTATGGTAACCTGAATTTTGTGTGTCTTCCATCTTATCGTTTTTTGTTTCATTTGATGAAACATTCATTTGGTGACACTCCACAAATGATTTGTTCCCCTGATGTCCTACGCAGTACAGGCAGGTGTTAGCTTGTTTTTGATGCAAATTGTAGAGCTTGTAACTTTGTAAAGGTTATTGTATTATCTCGCAAAACGATGAGAGAAATCCATAAACCTGTGCGAAACAACAACCAGAGCCCCATTGAAAGCCCAGTGAATTTCAAGCCAGCACAGCAAAGCTAAGCGACATCTGGTAGCGTGGGGGGGGCATCAGTCTGTTATTTAGACTTTTAGGGTACATGTCTGCAACATGCATTCTCTGACACGCACACACACACGCACACACACACACACACGCACGCACACACGCAAACTTGCGGCTAATAATTTTTTAACACATCGTCTATCTTATTTAGAGATCGCATTTTCGTCCTGTATGAGAGACCAAGAAACAAAGACAAAGGATGAACATTAGAGAGAGAATATGATTATGTTATTTCATAGTCAGCCAGTGCAACAGAAACCAATAATTGGAACACAGTGTAAAAAAGCGTAGTGAGAGAAACTCAGCCATGAGGAAGCCGACCTTCCCACTCAACAAAGGCTGTGGCATTGTCCCCTTTTACTACCCAAGGGCCTAGTTCCGCCCCTTGCTGTGTCTGTTTCATCGAATATTCGTTTTGATTGATTTGTGTGTCTTTTATCTCAAATGATCCTGCATTTCCTTTTTGTCAGAAAGTGTTGCAGAATGTCCACAGGCACACAGCTCCAGCCGTTCACACCACTGTGGCTGTATTTTTCCACATTGGTTGCCATGGTGAGGGAATCCCCCACCCTGACGGTCTCGCCTCCCCCTGGAAGCTCTATCACTCCTCATTGGCGGGGCTCTCCTCCAGAGACGTGATGACGGGGAGGCCCAGTCCTGTTGCATTGTAGGATGCAGTGAGACTGGCAACAGTGTGTAGGAGGACGAGTACCAGCAGGCAAAGTTTGAGCCGGCTGTTACATAGTCTGCAGGCTGCCGAGGAGCTGAGAGAGGTACGGTGCTGGCATGGTGGGTGAGTTCTTTTTAGGGTCCCCCGGGAACGGTTGTCCACTTTCAAGTCCCACCGCACATCGCAGCACTCTGCATTGGGATCCACACCTGATGGATAGTCCTGCAGCAGCCCTGAGGATTGTTGAGATGGCAGGAATAATGATAATGATGATGAAGATGATGACGATGATGAAGATATAAACCATTAGCTCACAACACACTTCAAAATATGCTAATTACTTTGAGAATTGAAAAACATTATATATAATATAAATTCCGCAGAGTCCAGTGAGAATGAGCTCATTCTCAGCTTTAAAAAGGACCTGCATGCAATCAAGAAATGTTGTGCGAATGCAGAAAACACTGCAAGTCAGGGCAAATCTAAGCTGGCTTCACAAGACAAAATCAGGTTTCCAGAGGCATAAAAACTGATGATGTGCTAGAAATTAAAAGAAGACTAACAGTGCGTTAGTCAGTATTACCACTAATACAACATTACAATATGTGTAAATGCAAAATAAATGAGCAAACTCATCTATTTTAAATCTTCCCTTTTTGCATTTTTGAGAAACCTTAACTCGAAGAACAGTTTAAAAATGCTTGCAAGTAGCAACCAAAGCAATTTGCATCTTAAAGTACTGCATCAACAGAGGGGTTGAAACAACAAACAGAGGACTGACACACTGTCAGACTTCTACTGAGATTATGAGTGGGAAGGGGGGTCGTTATGGAGCCTGCATGCATGCTAATACTGTGTGTGGTGTGAACCTAGGAGAAGTGTGTGCCCACTCAACAGTCTGACTGTTAACCAAGAACAACCCTACAATTATTCAATATATATTGTAATATTCCTGTAATATTTCTGATATAAGCTGCATTTGGAGTGATCACAATTATTTAATCTTGTTATCAAAATACAGACATGCAGATGTTGAATATGCAGAAATAACAGACACAGTCTAAAGAACTGACATGCTGCTGCCATCTTATTCAAACACTTAATCAAGTCAAGAGCCGATTCCATAGTATATGGATATACTATATACTATATATATATATACTATATATAGTATATGTTCATTCTAAATATATAAAAATCCTCTCTGTTGTGACGCAGTGTTAAAATGTTACAATATTCTAGGTGTTGTACAAAATTATGGCATTTTATGAGACTTGATAACAATAACGTGTCTGGAAGTATTAATTATTATTATTATTATAAATAGCAAACCAAACAATGAAAATGAAGTTCTTGCCTTTCTGTGAGGCTTATCAAAACCACCAGAGGGCAGCATCCAAGTGTCTTAAGTGTGGGCAAAAATCTCCTCATAGTCATATCGTGGGGGACTCGCCTCACGGGCTTGTGGACGTGAAAATTGAATCCTAACGAGGTTCAGTTTTCATGTAGGATTCCTATTTGTGTGTGTTTTTGACTGTGTTTGGAGCTGGAGGTAAACACTGACACTGGCCCACAGTGTCGCCTGCTCAGTACAGGCCAAGCACACAGCACCACAGTACTGCTACGGTGCACCACTCTGCAGCTGATTCTTTGTGCCATGAGCAATTAGTAACAATTAGCTGTTAATGACTATCACCCCGTTAGGCTGCTGATTAACAAACTTCCTGTAACTATAAAATCACCAGTGACTCTTCAGTCTCTACTGTATGTGCCGATTAGGCTTTAGCTCAATGTGTAGAAAGTGCATGTTAGAGAAAAAGCTAGGATTTAGGGAAGTAATGCTCTTCATGTAAATAAATAAACAAAAACAAAATAATCAACAAAGCGCTTTAGTGTCTACTGCTTGAGTTGCATCACTATTGGAAACAGCTACATGTACTGTGCTTACAGTTTTCTAGTTTGTAAAAAGAATAAAATAGTAATACAAGATGAAAAGTCTGTTGATCTATGTGGTACCTGTGCATATAAAACTGGGGCTGCCTCCATGGATGAGATCATCATTGTCGGGCAGGATGAAGGGGCACCGCTGCTGCACCTCCAGGCAGTACTGACCACAGGGGATTCGCTTGCTGCAGTGCATCTGGGTGGTCTGGAAGTACTGAGAACACAGCCAGGGCTTATAAACCGTCTAGGTGAGGAAACAGAGACATGGAGGGAGAGAGGATGGTAATGAGTTAGTGGTGACTCTCATATGTACTGTACATGTATTGCCCGTGACAGCGTGAAAGCTGCAGCGCTGTCACAGCAGATTAAATAAGCAGCATGACTGTTGCTGGGCAGTCCTCACTCAGTATCAGCTGACCCGCTCTTCACTAGTGTTACAGTGCAGTAACTATTCTTGTTTATTGCTCCTGCAGCTCATTAGTTTATGCTTTGTAGTGACACTAACGTGCATTTAGGAGCTAAAATGCTGACTCTGTGCTTAAGTGTTTAACTAAATGTTTGCATTTTTTAATTTTGTAAGGGATTTTTTTGTTACGTGATGAGGTCATTCCTTATTGTGTGGTGTTATCACCTGCAGCAATTAGCCAGTATCTCCTGTGAACTACTCCAGGGAGTGCGAGACAAGTTAGCACCTGTTGTGAGCCAGTCATCGAGGCCTAAAACACACCTTCCCTCACGTCACTCCTCAGTGTAAGATACTGTAGATACTCAGATATACTAGTGACACGTGTGTGCGCTCACCATGAAGATGCTACCACATATATTTTCCTCTAAAATGAAAGACATACACTTCAATAAACCTTAAAGTTTAGTTTAGATGAAAAAATTATAAAATATGTACAGTAAGATGGAAAAGCCAAAGCAATCACAAATGTAGTGCATCAACACATCACACTTAATATGTTTCAAAACAGTAGCAGCTGCGTTACATCATCTGTGCTGCACATTATAGACAGAAGGTGCACACACAAAGGCTCAGCAAACATTCACAGATACTGTACAGTAAACGACTGTGTGCTAATAATTAGATTTGCAGCAGATGAGTAAGTTGGTTCCAGAGGACACACATGCACACAAACACTGCCCTTCTCTCTAATTTGCTCTAATGATGTAAATGTCACACATGAAATTGGGGTCACGTGACCTTATGTCGCATCTTGTACACAAATTACTAACGCACTGTTTGCACATCCATGTGTTTGCTTGTGCTTAAGTATGTGTGACGTTTGGGCGTGTAGCTGTCAGCATTATGCAACGTGTTCTGGTGTTTATCAGATATTTACACTGCCCACCGACAGTCGGAAGACAATGTTAGAGTCGAGGTCTGTTGAAGTACATAGAAAAAAAACAAAAAAAACAAACACCGTGCCCCATGAGCCTGCCTCAGCCATAAGTCTTGTGTAGACCCGGGACTTGTAATTTATCATCCTGCTGACGAATTCCACAGAGGGAGAAAGTGGCTGACAGTGGAGAGGAACAGGGACGTGTCATCATTGAGATAGTGCTAGGATGGACCTTTGCCTTCATTTTTATAACTCTTTATCTGCTGTGTTCGATTACCTCCCTTGTGGAAAGAGTAAAATAGTGCTTCCTCCTTAATCACACACTCAGCAAGTTCCATGTCAGCCAGCTGGCTCTCAAATGTCCATTCTCCTTGGGCTGCCTCCGTTTGCTTCATTTTTTACACCTCACTTCTGTTGTTTTATTGTAATTCCTGTCATTGTGTCCAAGCCTGAGAGGAAGACATCATCCCAATGCAGGCTGTGTGGTTTAGACTGTAAACACTCAAAACCACCAACTCAATAATAACAAATAAGTCTTGCTGTCGTGTAAGATTTTACTTCAGTTGATGATTTGTCATGCACAGTTTTCAGCTCTCACTCCCTAATTTGCTGGTACAGCTCTTCTAAATTATACTTACAATAGCTCATATATCAACTGTATAATGTATATAATTATATACCTAAAAACACTGCTATGCTTACTTGCCACTGGGTTGCTTGCCTGTTGGTGAGCTGCAAAGTTGAGGCTCAGCTGTCTCGTGGATTGGATTATTTCATTACGATTAGGCTGTTAAGGCTGTAATTGATGGAGAGCCTTTCCCTGCCCTGTAGTATTGGTTTTAAGTGGCCCCGGGTGGCCCTGCCTTGTCAGTGCCTCATCCTTAATGCTTTATCTGGACTTGTGGTTGTGGCTAAACTGCTGACAAAGGATGAGGGAGCATCTGTTTAGTGCAACGTATTCCTCTCCAACACACAGTGCAGCAGCGGAGTGGACACACACTGTCCACATTCGTAGGACACATTATGTGACCACACAAATGCAAACAAACGTGTGTGTGTGTGTGGCTAAACACGTCGATGCATGTAATCAAGCATGAATTCAAACACCAAAGAACAAGAAAGCGTTGAAAAGTGCACGTTATCAGTTCAGTATGTTAACCTACAGTGATGCATGTGTGTATATTGATTAAGCTGGAGCCGGCGTCTAGGAAGCATATAGTTGCTGTCAGCAGCAGTTCAGTGGAGAAAATGTAATGTAACTAACGACTGAGCAACAACTGAGGTTTAGCCGAGATGGTTAGAAGACCCAGAGGGAATGTAATAGAAAAACAAAAGGAGGAGCGTGGCTGCCAGCAGACGGAAGCACAAAACAATACTGTGATTGAAATTGCAGTGAAGCAGAAAGTACTCATGCAACTTCCTGACAGGCACCTCTTCAATTACATTTGTTTTACATGTGAATGGCTGTGAGGGCACACGAGGCCTGGGCCTCTACTGCATGTGCTGCCTGCGGCGAAAGCACAACAGACCATAATCACCGGAATCCAACGACAGCGTCACCTCTCTTAATATGGTAAACATGCTAATGCAGCAGCCAGACATGGGCAGGGAGCTGATTACAGGGTGAATACAGCAAATGGAGAAGCGAAAACCTATACAATGGAATGACCTCAGACCAAAGACACAGAGAAAATAATTTACTCTTCAATCCGAGTGCTTAGTTCTACAACATCGACCTTTTGACTCTTATGGCCACGAGTGTGGAGACTCTAAAGTGAAGCTGTCCACTATTGTAACAATTGTAAAGATACAGTAATGGGGTCACAAAATTTTTCTGAACACAACTTCACCATCCATCATTTCGTTGGTCTTAATTAAACCCTAAGCATCTACCCTCAAGTCCTAGATGTGCACAGATCAGCCACATTCTTTAATTATCCTGTCTTTACAAAAACATAAACCCATCTGTGTCAGCGGGCAGAAGATCAAGTTCTTGAAGTTTTCTCTTTGATTGAAATGCGAGCTTTTATTTATTTTTCTCTGACCACACAGCACAAAGTTCACCAGACTGTAGTGCAGAGGCTTTTGACAGGCCACGTCACAATGTCCTATAAATTAAAGTGGAAAAAGTAGAAATACAACAAGCGTTGTGTGCTTATGTGCGCCCAGTCACAAAGTACAAGCAGTACAGGGTTACATGAAAAATGCATGAATAAAAGGTTTGGTCACGGCAGTGTGTGAATTAATAATGAAAGAATGAATTTGCTCAGTGCTCAGTGCAGGTGTTCGCTGCCTTGAAGACTCCAAGTGCTGCCCTCTGAGCATGTGGGTCCTGTCAGCACATCGTTCTGTCTGGACCACTCACCCACAGTACTTATGACCGAGCCAGCATCACATTCTGCTGGGCTTTAATCAGAGGTTCTGTACATCGGCGCTTCTACTGAACTTGGCCCTTTCAGCAGAGGCCACTCTTATTGGTCCAGTAATCTTAGCTAAATGTTTTTTTTATGGAATCATAACAACAGAGGAGAATATGAAGTCAAACTCAGTTTCTTGTGAGGGTCATACATCCAGTAACGCAAAGCTCTAATTTAAGCTTGAAGTAAAAGATGTGCAGCCCATTGTTTGCACACTACTGTACACTACTTTTTCCTGGTGAGTGTGTATCTTAACTTCACAGCCGTACAACACTGGTTCTGCCTACTGCGCTGTAGACAGACAAGTTTGCTTTCAAGCTGAGGAGATAAGAGGAGAAAGAAAAACCTCGGTGAGATTAGAAACAACAGAGGGAGACAGTGGTGGAGAGGCATGACGGGGAATTACGGACATAAGGATGGAAAGGGCATTTTCTACAGGGAGCACGTCTATAGGCACTAAACGTTTACCCCAAGATTCATTTGTTGCCTAATCAAGGTTATCCGGGTGTAATTCATCTGCAGTGTCATGCTGACACTTACACTGATAATTAATTTGACAAAGATAATTATGAGCAAGACGAGCCCACTGTGAGTGGGAGCGATGAATCAACAGCGACTGCAGTCCTACTGCTGTTAGCGCTACCAGGCTGTGCTTGTACCTGCAGCACAGTCATCAACTCTGCCTCTGCGGGGTCTGGTTCCTTCACCCCCCCAGCGAAGCAAAGCGCTTAAATAGCAAATAATCGCAGCAACAGATGTACGTCCAGCTGAGCTGCGCGGCGTCACAGCCCCGTTTCCATCTCTCCTGCTGCTCCTCACGCCACATCCCACCTCACCTCCACGCCTCCCCGCTAGTCTCCCTCTGCAGTGTGTACTGCAGCAGTTGGATGAAAAATGGTCTGGGGGGGGGTTGGGTGGTGCAAGGTTGCCGGCAGAGACATAACAGATATACACATTCACCTTCAGACACACACTGCCTGCTCTGTCTCTCCCCGGCTTCCACGTGCTCCTCCCGGTGTGTGTTCTCGCTCACAGGTAAATGGAGCACACACACACAGAGCCGCGCGGCCGTGGGGAGGAAGAGCGTATGAGACGGACGACAGCGGACGGCTGGTGTCGGCAGGTCGTTACAGGATTAATGAGCTAGAGTTGATGGCGGCTTGTTATTAGAGGGGGTTTTCCTTCCGTGGATGCTGCCTGTGCTCTTAGCTTGACGACACACCAAAAGTGTGTTTTTTGTCAGGGAGCTAAAATTCTTGCTGCATTATATATGGTTGGGAGAGCATTGGGGGCAGGAAAGGAAGATACTGTGGCACTGAAGAGCAACATAGTTAAAGGCTGAGCCATGGAAAATGAGGGAGACAGGCAGCAGGTACTGTAAGTTTAATCCGATGCCAAGACAACAGGAAATCAAATCTCCTCGTCTCTAAAGATGAGCATATCGTGCTTTAAATATGCTCATTAAAACACAGA
Organism: Betta splendens; assembly: GCF_900634795.4. NCBI lineage: Eukaryota > Metazoa > Chordata > Actinopteri > Anabantiformes > Osphronemidae > Betta > Betta splendens. The sequence goes on along the minus strand of NC_040899.1, from coordinate 6,988,420 downwards.
CCGAAGACTGATGATGCACTTTCCACCATATTACATTCAAAACAACTGTCACTTCAGACAAAACATTTGCACAAAAGCAGTCCCTGCAGAGTCAGTGTGGACGTAAAAGCTGGGCCATGTGGTCGTAGGTTCAGCTTTCTGTTTGCCCACCGTCCACCTCAGCCCTTTTCACAAGATGAGACGATTTATTCATTCAATAAAACGTTTCCTCTGAACACCATCCAGCCGGCGATTATGTTGCCACCGCAACATAATTGGGGAAATAGTCTGGTAATATATGGACAGGCTTGTGTAAGAAGGGGGATTGCTCTGCAAAGACAGGAAAATAAAAAGTGTTCAGAGCTTCATACTTTATGTACATTATGTACGTTAACTGGATCTGATTTTATTATGAGGTGATTTATGAAACATCTATCTGATCTTCTGAAATTGTTGTTGCTTCCTGCTTTGTTTTGTGGTTCCTGTTTACAGCTTAGGGTAGATCAGCAGCTGTTTTCTGTGGGGCTGATGCTACTTTTGTGCTGCTCAGTACAGAACAATTTAATTCTTTTACTCTTCTTACGTTCAAATCGTTTCAATGCTGTGTCCATTACTTTGTTATGGTGCTTGTACAACATCTGTTATTGAGGAATGGTTCAGATTTCTTAAACTGGGGAGACGTTACTGAGCAAACTACATTACAAAAAATTGCAGATGACCCATGTCAAGGAAATAATTTTTCCACGATTTGAAAAGGTAAAGTTACTGTTACAGGGAGTCAGAGTCTGTGCTCCCTGAGCAGCACTAGCGCTGCACAGAAGCTCAAACCACAAACGATCTTGTTGCGGTAGCATTTGTTAAACCCCTGAGTATTCTCTCCTGAATATATTTATAGCCTTTGGTGAATTAGACCGGTAGCTCTTAAGAGTTTTATAATATATTTTTGTGTATTTAATTAACTTCTTGTGGCACATTAAACAAAATGCAGCCAGCAGTATAATAGTAAAACAACTTAATAATTAACGAATAATGCACATTTTCTACTGCACTGCCATCTCTCTTACCAGTCGAACTCTTAAGTGTTTCTACTCCAGTTACTGTAAAGAAAAGTGGAAAAGTAGTTTGACATGATATTAGTCAGTATAACATTATATAGTGTATGATGATGAAAGTAAAAATGGAACAAACCTAAACGTGAGATTTTAATACCTAAAGTAAATATTGTCTCAGCACATACATGTTAGTATGTACAAACACACATGTGCCTTAGTACACAGAGGGAAAGCAGCTCTACCCTCTGCTTAATTATCAGATGTGGAGCCACAGAGCCAGAGCTGATGAGGTATTGATAATGAAGGTCCTGTCTGGGCTGGTTCAGCCACACGTAAACTAAAGGCTATCCACTAAAGTGCATTACTTATGGACACGCACGCATGCACACATGCGCAAACACACACACACGTGCAAACACACGCACACACACACGTGCACACACATTTGATTTAAATCAGACTCCAAACCCTATTAACACAGATGCTCTCCGAGAAGCCAGCATTGTTTTTCGATTTTTGTAATAAGTCCTTAGAGTTGAGACTGTCAACTACAGTATGGTACGAAAAAGGTCAAAGGTCACCTGAGGTTGTGACTTCTCTTCTATTCTGCTTTAAGGCAGAAATGTACAGCGGTTACCAGAGTGAGGTCACATTCAGTGTACAAGAGAAACTTTGGAAACAAATTTCAGACACAATCTTAGGCCTTCATTCAAAAGTCTCCTATTGGTATTTTTTGTGCTTGGCTTAAGTTGTTTAGAGTTAAAATACTAAACTTGAAAATTAATAAATATGATCATATTAAAGGCAATCAAATTAACGAAGTACTTGCTAGAACCAATTATTCAAATGACAAGGTTTCACCATTAGAATTGTCAACTAATTATTTTAAAGTTGTATTTTACTACAGCCTGACATTTATTTATCAACATGTCTTTGAAACAAGTGGATTTTACTGCTTCACATGATTAGGTCCCACTCCTTTATCTCACTTCATTCACAATCAGCTGAGGTGTGTGTCAATCAAGTTGACACTGCAGTGAGACGTAGCCGTGTTCCTGATAATTAATATAACTTGCCACTGATTTTCTGCAATTGGATGGATATGAGAAGTGGCTGTGGATCAGGGGGATGGAGCAGACTGTTCACCAGCCACAGGGTGTGTGTGCTAAGCTAGATTCTGTTACTGTATAGTCCTGATCTGTACTGTAATAAATGTCTAGAAATATAATAAGGGCGAGACATTTTTTGCAGACAGGGCACATTTACCCTATTCTGAATTTGCATCCACCAAACACACATCGTGGGTGTGTTAGTTTTAGGTGGGATCAACCCCCTCTCCGTTTTGCCATCCTTTTATGTTCCTTCTGATGTTGCCTCTTTATCCACACACAGACAGGAAAGTGGGCCAGGATTGGCCAGTGTTTGAAATGCAGGACAAAATTAGCAAGGGATGGCAGAGTCTGATGGGGTCATGTTGTCTAGGCCAAGCCCGAGACACCGTCGCGTTTGCTGCTCCCAATTAGACTAAAAACTACAGGCAGAAAGTCTGAGTCTGATGTATTCAACCAGGCCACAATCCGCCCCTGTGCTTCTCTCTGACAGAGAATTAAAGGAAGTGGGAGCGCAAGAGAGAAAATGGGGAGACGCAAACATTAGAAGAGGAGGAAGAAGAGACTGAAGATAAATTGGTCAGTCCTCCCCCCACCTCTCTCCCTCCCTCTGCCTCTCTCTCAGGACTGCTGTGCGAGACTGCAGATAGATTCTGATGTTCTCATTTATGTCTTAATGATTGGGTTAGTATGCAGCTTATGCTCTGCAATGCTGTGCTTAGACAGAAACCAAGATCACAGCGGCACACAAGCATACACGGGCCCTCGCACACATACTGTACGCTGCAAGATTAAAGGATTAACAGAAAGATCGGATGCATGCATTGGCAGAGATGCAGATGCTCCACGCTGGATGCTGCAGCGTTTTACAGTAGTACTCACTCTGTTTCACAGAACACACTTAGTTCTGTATGTGTTTAATAAATCATGCCACACGTGTTAATAGTTTGTGGTACAATATACTAAAATCTGCCATAACTCAAGCACAATACAAACTGTATGTAAAATAGCCTTGAAGTGCACTTGTAAGAAAAAGGGGGAGGATGAGATGAGATGAGAGGGAGGCAGAGGGAGATGGTTCTTGTAATGACATGTCATATCATGGGTGGTTAATGCTTGAAATTTCAGGATGAGTATCCTCTTACTAAGCAGCCGTATCGTTTGAAAATTTCATTGAGGCCAATTACTAGCTTATTTACTTACTAATCTGATTGCTTTTGCCAGAGCGAGCGTCAGCCCTGGTTTGTGGAGAGTAGAACAGAGCAGCCCCCATAGTGCACTGCTGCTTCTGTACCACATAACACGTCAGCTTTGGGGTAAAACAGCACTAGTAAAGGCTAAACCGCAGACTGATGCCTGATGTTTGAAGGTTTAACATCTGTCTTGCGTGAGCAACAACTCAGTGAAAACAGTCAACAAAGTCAAACTCCATGATGCCCTGAAGTTAAAAGCTTAAACTAAAGCAGACCTCAAATTAGCATTTCAGAGTTAGAGCAGAAGTGATGAGTGAGGTTGTCAGTGAGACATGTGCGAGAGTTGTGTTCTTTAATGGCTTTCTTCTTCACATGCAATATTTATCCAAGCAGGACCAGCACTGTAATTCCACCGGGCTGCGATGACAAAATGAACCATCTAATACCATCATTGGCTGGAAGAGTGCTAGCCTCGGGGCCCGGCTCACCACCGCTTATGGGAGTTGATGTATGAGAGATGAGCAGAAGGGAGGAGAGCAGTTTGGGGGCAGCAGCTGCTTCTCATAATAGTAACACTGTAATACCTGTAAAGCCCATGATCAGTATGTTATGTGTTATGTTATGTTATGTACATAATGGAGCGTGTGTGTGTGTGTGTGTGTGTGTGTGTGTGTGTGTGTGTGTGTGTGTGTGTGTGTGTGTGTGTGCGTGTGCGTGCGTGTGTGTGTGTGTGCATGTGTGCGCGCCCCTGGGTCAGGCTCTTTATAATCCAGAGATTTTCCACTCTGCTGCCTCCATTGTGAAGAGGAGAAAACACGGGAACTCTTGGTGCACTCTGCTCCACTTCCAAGCACGCGCTCAACGTAACAAAGGCTAATGCTGCACTACATTACACACAGCCTCATCATGTACATGTGTCCTCTTCAGCACTAATCACTGTCACCCACTCATAGCGGGCCGGCTTAATGAGAAATATTCTCACCAACTGACTGCTGTGATGAAAGTACAACACTCGTCTCTGCAGAGCATTAATAGATAACCCATATCTCACTTCAATAATTGATTGCCCCCTCTCTGCGATCAGCTGGACATTAGAGCTCAGAACCTCTAAATCTTCCTACTGTACAGGGGTTGGTGCTGAGTACTAGTATCACACGATTATATTATAATGTTTGAGATAAAACTACTGGTCGGTCAATGTATCTGGTAAAAAGATACCCAACTATATAAATACAGTGCATTTTATATTAACACATCAAAGAGCTAAAAATAGATCTGCACATTTTTTTTGTTTATTAATCTTCATGTTCTCTGTAGAAATTCAGCACAACGCTTGGCTGTGGCAGATTTCTTCCTTTGAGGTATCGGTTCCAAAATCCCACAGAGATAAACCATCTGTGTGTTCAATGCTGTATGTGTGGAAATTTGCCTGTAATCCTACATCATTCTAGTTCCACAGATATTCCACCATTTGCCCCATGTTTGTTTTTGTGTTCGGCCCAGATTCTTTATTTCAGTGAAATTCCTCCCAGCGTCACCTTGTTCACATCCTTTCGCTCAGCCACTCCCATAATCTGCTCCCGCTTACAACCGTACGAATCAAAGTGAGCACAAGGACTGTATGATAGATTCTGTGTGGCAGAATATTAACCGAAGACACAGCTTGCTGAGCTACAACAATGTGCCTTATGAAATTGAAAATTTGCTGCATATTTCTGCAGAGTCACAATCCGACGAGCCTGTTCTATTCCATTATGTAAATGAGCCTGTAAGAGTTACTCCTGGGGATTCATCAAAGAGGGCGGACTTTTATAAAAAGACTACACATGCCATGTCCTCCACTGGTCTGAGTAATCATGTGGTTGTCATGACATTATGAAGGGACAGAAATCATCAGCTTTTAAAAAACGCACTCCAGACTCTGCTGCCCTTCATCAGGTCGTTCTGGAGCAGCTGTATTCCCACCAGGTCAGCTTCAAAGGAGCTTCCCCCACAGTAACAACCCATCAGGCTTAGATACCACCTCTCCCAATGCAAACAACCAGTGATGGGTACAGTAATATACCGTTCTCCTAAACTGAACCTTAGTGGCTTCCCCTCTATCACTGGTCTCTGCGCTCATCTACTCTCTGTGCTCAAATTCCCAACATTTGCATTTAAACCAGAGACAGAGTAATACTTAATTCCCAGAGTGCCCACTGCCCCAGTGTCCTCCCACACATACCTACAAGAACAGGACTTTCCTCCTCCACATGCTAAGCACTAAAGGATGCACACAGCATTCATACAGTACTGTACATGAACAGAGGCCGATTCTGGAGCCCTTTACTGTATGAACACAACACATATACTGTACAGTAGGCCCGTTGGTGTGGGAAGACAATGACCTGCTGCTGTTACTGTAGCTCTTTGCCTTCTCTGTGATTAGTCTGTTATGTGGATAGTGGCTGTGGTGACACCCTTTGTTTTCCACAACTCATCAACCAGAGGCATGACGCGCTGCAAGATGACACAATTAACCAAGACAAGATAAAGGAAGTTCCTCTGTACCACCTTAACATGGTTTCAAATGGACCCAGTCTGAATGTCTGAGCTCAGGACATCTACAGCAGCTTTAAAATCCAGCCTCACCTTGTCTCTGACCACATACTGTAGAAACATACTACAAACTAACTAAGCCCAGCAGGAAGTCACAGGACAAACACAGGGATGGTACAGACGTCGAGCCTGCAGGTGGATTCTAGAGGGACAGGTGGGCGGCTCCTTTGAAATGTGAACACCAGCAGCAGGCAGTGTAGTTTTCAAGCGAGCGGCGTGGCAGCAGGTACGCAGCAAAAAAGGCAAGCACAGCTCTGACAGCTTAAGCACACTGCCATGATTAAGAGGATTGCTGGATATATGATGCAGCGAGAAGGGAACAGTACATCATGAGTGGAGTGTCAGACCTGAGCTGGGCTACCTGTTCACAGGCTTCATTATGCTGGCGGGAGGGAGGAGGGAAGAGGCATCATCCACCAGGCAGAGAGTTGGTGGATGGATTCGTGGCTCGAGTCTGTGGGTGAGGCAAGAACCCAAGGATGCCCCCCGAGGGTCAGCGAGCTGACACTGGCGTGAGTTGTGTGGATAACAAACAGTGGAATAGGGCTGTGAGTGTGACTTTTGGTCATTATTCTTAGTGGCGCTACGATTAAAGTCTTGAGATAGTAGGACCATCATATGGTTTTAATCATCAGTACCAGGGTGCTGTCAGCACATTCGCTGCTCAATAAAGTAATAAAAACATTTATGGTGTTTAAATACACGTGCATTTGCTGCCTCGAGTGCAGCGTGGCCTTAAATGTTCTGCAGAGCACCGTCGGTTACATAACCCAGCGGATTGTGTCATCTGTGCATGATCACCACTGTCTGCTAACCTGCAGGCATGCTGAACAGCAGGCCGGAGCATCAACACCAGCAGGCCCACTTTTCTTAACATTTACCCGCCGAGAATCAGTGGGATTTCACCACGGAGAAGCGATAACGCATCATAAAATCACAGGCGTTTTTGATTCATGGTCAGCTTTGCCTTTATGATGGAAATGATCTTATTCGTAACAACCAGTGTGTGAAAGCTATCTATCAAGTTTCCAAAAAGAATACACAGCTGCAAGCGAGTATTTTATAATAACAATAAAAGCAGAGATGACAAGTATATACAATCACAGAGCAAACAAACACGTCTCATGGGGTTTGACTCTACTTTTCCACGTTATTCAGCTTGATAATATGCCTCTGGTCTCCCAGCTTACAGCCATGTCTCCATCATCTAAATAAGGTCCCCTGACTCCCTGCTCAGCTAAATGTCATCAGCATGCGAATGTGCTAGCTACAAACCTCCCATAAGTGGCTTCAGCCTCTAAGCCTTGAAGAAAAATGTTCCTGCCTTAATATGCTAAGTAAAGATGAAGCTTCCTAGTGCTCTCCTGGCCTGTATCATTATTAATAAACGAGCTAAGAGGTTCATACTCTGGAGCTGGGATCAATGCTGAATCGCGTAATGACGTTCAGGAGGCCTGTGCATGTGTGAGCATGTGTGTTAAACACCTCGCTTCCTATATATTGTTTATAAGTGCCTGAATTCTTATGATTAAATAAGGTATTCACAGTGCACTTCACAATGCATGCTAATGATACTTGTATTCATTTAAACTAAATGATTTAATAGTTTTTGAACTTATGGTGGCTTATTTCTTCTACTTGAATAGAGGATAAAAGGAGATGAAGGATAAATGGTCTTGTCTTCCATTGATGAACTTGTTCCAGGGGTTCGACTGAGTTCATCTTGTTTTAATAAGCAAGTAAACTGAAAAGGGGGTAAGAATAATTAAGTCTCAGTCCTAAATTGAATTTGCTCCTGAACAGATGGTGAACATAATTGGTCAGGGACGGCGTTTTGCAGAACAAGTACAAAGTGCCCTTTTAGGAATTTTACTCTCTTTACTGTAAATCTAAGTAGATGTTATGAGTGTGTGTTTCTTTATTTATCTCATGTAAGTGACTGTATTTACATTAATCTCACGCATTCTGTATGCTAACTAATTGTATTTGGGACTGGAAGCAAACTTTGGATATTTACCTCTTAGTCTCGCTGAGGCTAAATGTCGAACAGCAGCACAACAACAACATCCTGTGGTGAAGTTAGCACAACTTCAACAACAATAAGTGTCCTCACCATGAGTCCGTATGAAGCCTGAGAAGCGTATTAGGATGCAGCGTGGTCTAAACAAATCAGCCCACAGGCGTTTTATCTGACACAGAGACGACCAGCTGCCCCAAACAACCTCATTCAGGTGGAATCTGCCCATTCATTTTCTCAGTGTGAGCTGCCGCTGGAGCTGTTTTCAAAGGTTAGCTACAGTAGCAGGTTATCGCTCCCTCAGCACACACAAGCGTAGCAACATCACAGGCCGCAGTGATAGTGAGCTGCACCGCTTCCAGCTCCTGAAGCTACAGTACAGTAGGTGTGTGAGTCCAGCTTTCTATTACACTTCCTTTCACCTTATTTTTTATTTCTCTTTTTAACGTATTAAAACATTACAGGCATCATTTAGCGTTGGTGTTTTAAACTAAAGACTAAATACAATGTATATACACAACAGATTTATCTTTTTTTCAGATTGTGAGGATAGTTTTCAGTTATCAGTTCAGTGCAGTACACACAGCACTGAGATAATCAAGCAGCAGATAAACTGATCTTTTGTCTGCGACAAAGACAAACTTACAGTACAGTAGAGATAATGGACAGTTACATAATTCAAACACATCCCTGTGCTGTTTTGTGTCCCCATCCATCTCACTGCGTCATTGGTCTACACAGCTACAAAGACCACGACTGCTGTATCACTTCAGTTTACCTTGACAGGGAAAACACCTCATTACCTCACCTTCATTCACCTGACAACTGAGATGAAATTGTAATTTTTGCTTAATATTAGCATTTTGTGTCTACAGTAAATTCAGTGTACATTAGTGTAGAGTAACTGTGTCCAGCCAGTAGACACACTGTGTAATTTCCATATCAATCACTGGCACAAATAGCAGGTATATGTAAAATCAAGAGTATTGATTAGTTGACAAATTACTAAATGAGTCAGTGAATCGATATATCTGTGTACAGTAATTAGTGTTTGTTTTTGCATGTGTTGACTCGCTGTGCTCTAAGGCTGAGAGAGTGATGTTATAAGTTTGATGCTCCGTATACAAAGAGAGACAGAGGGGGAGAGGGAGAGAGAGAAGGGCTTCGGCTCTCACAGAATGCACAATGGAGCATGCAATGAGACAGGAATGTCAATATACCCTGTGAGCGTTGCCTGGAATACGCAAACATGCTGCCAAGTAGAGACACAGTAGGACAGCCCCAGCCTTGAGGTGCTGTGTGTGTGATGCTGTAGTGCAGTAGTGTGTGCATCAAGCTACCACCAATGAACCCTCCTCCCTGTCACACAGATACTCATGACATCAGCAGCGCATGTGCACGATGGAGTGACACTCTTGCAGCACATCGCAAGGTCAACTCCCAGTCCCGTTGTTATCAAATGCATTAAAACCAGATCACACCAAAAGGCAGCGTGCACAAATGCAGCTTATACTGAGAGAAACACAGGGCAGAATGCGCATGTGCACTGTTTGTGTAATGACTGAGTGAAGGAGACAGATGGTGACTCATACCCCACTTTGGGCTGCCAGCACTACATTTCCCATGAGGCCTCTCGTAACGCCTGCTGTCAGAAGCAATGTTCTTCTCGTTTTTCTGTGATTGGAGGGCGGCCTCATGGGATGGGGTCAGATGTCAAAGCAAGAGTGGGTGACTCGAAGCGATACGTCACAGAGGAAGAATACAAATCTAATTAGTTAGTTATGGTTAATGGACGCAGAAAATCCATTTGTCCTCGTCACTGCCTCTTGTGCTTTTTACTTTGTACGTTTCCCAGTATGCTGCTTTTGGTCACCCAACGTATACTGTACAAATGGGCAGTGGGGTACGATAGCACCTCAACAAAAAAGCTTAAAAAGTTGGAGGATACAGGAGCTGCAGTGTCCCTGAGTTCACACAAACCCGTCACTAGGAAATGGAAGGAATAAAGTGTCTGCGTGAGGTCACTGAATCACCCGAGTCCTACAAGCTCCTGAAGCCGGGATCAGCGAGACCCGTGTCCAGCTTCTATGTTTATAGGAGAATGACAAAGATGAGCTGCTGTTAAAAAAAAAAAAAAAACACCTCAATCTGCACGAAGGCACCTGTGGACTGGAGGTAGAAGCTAGAGTAACTCTATTAATGAGAACAGGGATAATAAATTTCACTATAATTCAGTAAAGCAATAAAGTAGAACACGTATTTGTGTGTCAATCCATAATTTCATTCTAAAAATCTTTATTAAATTAAGTGTAAAATCACTCCAATAAAATCAGGTGTTTATAATTAAAATAAACACAATAAACGATTCTAAAGTTGATTAAGTTCAAAGCTCATGAACACAAACAAATAGTTGTGGGTGATGGATCCTTTATTATTATCCAAACATCAAGACATAATTAAACATTTAGATGTAATGTGTCAAGCTGGTAGTATTAGTGTGAAACACTGCCAAAAGCAAGATTTCATCATCCTGATGAATGAAAACTGCTTTACAGACAACTCACACATGAATGCTCTCAAAGCGTCTGTACACTTTCACATGTGCAGCCAGAGGATTTCAGTGTTTTCCAAGTCACAGCATAGACTCTCTCTGTCTGTTCGTCATCCCGTCCCCACATTTCTCATTCAGTTTGTGTTTTTGCCAGTCTTTCTTGCACTGCGCATCTACGCTGCATTGCACTGGACTGCTATCAGGTGGAAATCAATCCCGAATACTGTTACATCATCAAACAACAGCAGCTCCAGGGATGTGGAGGTGAGAACCTGGCCTGAGGCTGTTTGCTTCACAGTGTTACTGTACAATATTAAAGGTGAATTAGGGCTTTTCCATTATTTATGCTCTTATACTGTGCATCAGCTGACCTGATGGTGGTAAAAGAGCTAAAAGCAGGCTGAAAGGTCTTTTCAGCCACCTTGTATTACCCTCAGGCTATCGATATGGAGCTCTTTTACATTTCCCTTGAAGGGAGAGTTGGATTGATTCACAGGACCATGTGGTAAGTGCATGTGTATGGATGCGTGTGTATAGGTGTCAGATATATCTACAGGGACCGATGCGTCCTCACCTTCACAACTAAGAGCTGACAGCTGCTGGTCAGATGCTGTGAGTGTTAAGGCACACATCAGTCTTGTGCCGTAAAGGAAAGTCAGTCAGCTGAAGCCCACAGCAAGTCTTCCTACGGGGCCAGAGGCAGAGCTGCACAACTGCAGCTCAATGCAAGTTCCAACAACTGCACAAAGAACAGCTGAGCAAGCGGAGAGTGTACTCCATTTGTTGTTGCTGCTTTACAGTTAGTACATGCTGCCATAGCTCCCTCATATTTTCATATTTGGCCTGTTTCCAGGCGATTAAGCTGAAATGTCCAAGGGGGGAAGCAAACAGGAAGCAGTCATACATCACCCGGCATGAATAGAGCGGTTTCTATGACAACCGCAGACCTAGATACACCAACAGCGCTTGTTAGGAAGTATTTTCATGGTTACACTTTTCTGTATAAGGTTTTGATATTAACGCATGACAGCAGGCTGTCGAAGTATTAACAGTCAGTCACTCAATTGTTCATTGACCCAACCTTTTATCAATTCAAAATGCCCATAGTGCTGCAAGTATAAAAGCATAAAGTTTATGAAACTGCCTCTGATTTTATTTTGATCCTTGATTCACAAAACGATCTTGCGGCGTTCATCACACAGTTGCTTCTTACTTCTCCCACATATTGTAAACAGAATATGGCATCTACATGTGCCAAGGTAAACACGCAACATTTGAATATCCAGAAAGTAAACAAGTGTACAGACACTCAGTGGGAAAGATTAGGAAGGGAAAGGTTCCACTTGGCCCAATCTGCAAAACAAACAACTACATTACAACTGAAGATTTTCTAACAGATCCACAGAATACACAGCTAATTCCCAATTAGATCTCTTCTTTGTGCTGCGTAAATCCGACTGGAGCCTGCCATGTGTCGTGGAGAGCCCACAGTCTGCAGGTTTTCAGTCCACCTCAGCAGGTGATTGCACAGACATGTTCTGTTCCTTCCCTTGTAACCGTGGTTTGAGGCTTTGGTTGAAATTAAAAACTGCAGGCTGCTGACTCTCTGTGGCACTTGGCTGGCCACCCCTGCTTTGAATTAATTAAAAGTTTAAAGCACTTCTGAAAAAAGATACACTTGTAATAACATAATTAGGCTCACCCACAAAGTAAAGATTTCTAATAAGAATTAGTAGTGAATAAAAAGGAAAACGGGCTGCAAGTCTTAAACTGACCAAACTAAGTGACTTTATGGTACAGTAGGTGAAATGATTTAGTTTCAAGACAACCAAACAGGAAAACAGCAAGAAAGATTAATGCAGGGTTTAAAATAGTGACGCAGTTTGTTTTGTGTTTTCCTCCTGTTTTATGAGCAATGAACTGCATTTACCAAACCTGAAGATCACACAGTGGAAACAATCACAAACATGGGCTTATGCAGACACAAAAAACTCCTTGGTTAAGTTCAATAAAAATGATTGCCTTCAAATATACCTTTTGTTTTCACAGTAACAAAAGCAGCAATGCTACGGGTTAATTTTGTGGGGAAGTCATAGATAAAACATCCAGTGAGGAACTATTAGTTACAGTATAAAGTATAGAGAAGCCATTAAGGTGTCTCAGGCATTGATCAGCATGTTCAGTGTTCTGTATTGTGCATATGACACTGTGATGGACTGGCGACCTGTCCAGGGTGCAGCCCACTTCTTACCCAGTGACAGCTGGGACCGACTCCAGCACCTCTAACGAGTAAAAGCTGTCAGGACCATGAATGGATGGGTGGATATGTGCATATTAGTTGTGTTTGTGGCTCACATAACAAACTACAATTGTTTTCGTATAATGGTAATAAAGTATCTTTTAATAATGGCAATTACATCTCATAAACTACAGGTTCTCCGATTCCCATCGCTCCCACTAATCAAAAGCACGCAAGTGTGAATGAATGCGTGATCAATCATCTCATCCGCCTTCATCAGGCTTGTTACAACCTGGAAATGCACAGATTGCATTTTGGTTTTGGAAGTAGGACGGCTTCCAGTACTGTAGCACTCACCAACCCAAGAAACCTGCATACAGTGTCATTCACTTAAACCGCAGCTGCTTCATTTCTGTCAGACTTGACCCGAAACGCCCACTCAGAAGTAAGTGAGCTGCATTAAACCAGCTACAGTATAATAATATTTTATAATAACAAATTACAGTGTAATGAGAAAGAAATCGCTTATGGTGACAAACCTTCGGATAATCACTTTACTCTGCAGTTCCCCTCAGCTCTCCTAAGATTTATTGCATCTTAAAACTCACTGCAACTCTCAGCTTTGTTTCTGATCGTGGGGTTCCATTCTAGCACAAAAGGTCTAAAAGCACCACGTACACGAGGATAGGATAGGACTTCAGTAATCCCACAGTGGGGAAATTCTGGTCAATACCAGACCCTAGACCCGCCTAAGAAAACTTGCATTAAACAGATGCAGAAGATGTTTAATTTAACCATTATTAAAAAAAATCAGTCTTTAGCTGAACTTAGGTTAAATTAAATAAAGCTTTTCTGCCAATTGGATGAAATTATTCCTCTGCTGTTCACTGGAAATGAGTAATTAAAAGCAAATCAAACTGCTAGTTGAGTGGGAAAACTTGCTGCTTGTTTAAAAAAAATACATTAAGAAACGTACAGATAGATTTATCCAAAGCGCACAGATGCAGTGAGCTGTATGTGAGTGAGTAGAGCCTAAGCCTAGAGAGCGTCCATGGCGTGTGTTTAGACTTCCCCCGGGACCATTAAATCAGCCCAGAGTGGATCAGGAAGTCATTGCCATAGCGACAGGGGATAAGTAGGGGCCTGATTTACAGTGGCCCCACCAAATGCTTTAAACACATCCTACTATCATGATCAATTACTCTTCTGGGTCTTCCTGCTTTTCATCCCTTTAGCCATTTAATTTTGGGCTCAGTGTCGTAAAGCTGTCTGCTGCTCCTCTAGGCAGAGCCCTCAAACAGTGGTCAGGAGCCCACCACGGTCAGGAGGCTGAGGCACAGTTGCTGCAGCTCAGAGGGAGAGTTGAGACCAGTTAGGAAAACAACGTGACCAGGTCTCAGCTGCAGCCTCGCACAAGAAATAAAAGGAAAACCAACCAGAAAACATGCGCTCTGGCCGGAGGTTTGTGGCCGGACTGGTTCTGTGTTTACCTGCTTCATCAATCTCCAACATTAATTGAAAGATATTTACTTTTTTTTAAAGATTTTCTTGATATTTTTTATTACACACAGAAAAATAGATGCTACTGTAGCTTGTATTAGAGGCATTTAACTGGTGCTTTAGGCTCCAGGGTTGTTACAGAAAAGCATCTCAATATTGCCAGTGTCAGGTCTTGTATTAAAATGTGTCGTCAGTAAAAGTCATTTAATATTCCTCAATGTGAAACCAGTTTCACAGTTACCATCACTAACCTTGAGTGTCAAGAAAGCAGCCAGGCCTTGATGATGATTCTTTGAAAGTCTAAAGTGTCTTGCTTTGTGAAACTAAATCGACACCGAAACGGGATCCTCCATTTAGTTATTAAAAATTCAGCATTTATCAGTATTTCAGATGAATCGCCTACCGGGGGTTTTATCAGCATTCATTTGTGCCGAAGTCAGTTCACACCTGAGCACACGCACCCGAACCCATGCTGTGTTTACCGAGAGGCGGCGAGACGGACGCGGGGAGGGAGGCGAGGGAGGACTAGAGAGCCTGTAATCTATAGGGACGGAGGTGATGTGAAGTTAGAGGTGAGAAATAACTGGTGCAATGCAGGTGAGCGAAGAAGCGGTTTAGCAGGGGGAGTGGAGAGGAGTGAGAGTGAGGCCTCTGCAGTGCTTTGCTGTAGAGGAACATCAATCCAGAGCCCACTTAGCTGCCGTCTCTTCGGACTCCGACGGGACCCTGAACCTCTGAGTAGAGGAAGGACATGTGCAAATCTGCTGCTCTGCACAACAGCTTTATTCCCTGTTATTATTGACCCCATGTGTGCATTGCAGTAAATACAGTCATGTTGTGTTGAGTGCCCTAATCACTCTTCAGTTTAATTCAAGTCCCAACAAATCTGCTCAGCAGTGACAAGGGTAAAGGAGGTCTTTATTTTACACTATATTACCCTGTAATTTTTAAGTCTTTCTGCAAATAGTTTTTGATCTTGGGGACATTTCATTTATGCTCCGGGTTTAACGCTTTCTGCTGTAATGGCGCTCTAAACCCTCCCGTGTCCCAGCTGCAGCGTTTATAATCTCTTTACAATTGACACGTCTTCGTTGCACCGAAACAGCAAAGCGGGGACGCGCCGCGACGCCAGGCTCCATCTACTCGAGCTGTCCTGCGCATATTGTCTGGAACGGGATCCGCAGCGCTCACATCTGTGAAAAATTGTTCTAATATCCGTTGATCTTAGTTGCAGCTTGTGCATATTTTAGTTGCCTTCCCTCTGTGTTGTTTGGTTTGCTTCCCATTAGAGTGTTGACAGACACTGGATGCTCCATGCTGTGGAGATGCAGAGAGCGTGGGAGTTGATGGCCAGGATTATGCCACATAGTGCAGTAACAGTCTATACCGAGCGGAATGTACTTTCATTCTGCAGTATATTGACTTTAGAAGTTGTTAAAGAGCATTAGCCTATAAATTCATCATATTTGTATACTGTAATCCTGTTAGTTCTTCTCATTAACTAATGCTCTGCTGCATCCTGGGGAAAGCAAATCCCGTTGACTTCCTGATTTCATCCCTGATAATCAAATGCATCATCATACTGTACTGTATGTGTAGTTTCCACATTTCCTAACTTACATGGTGATATAATGCCACAAATGTGTTCCAAAAACATCTGTGTTATTGCCTCACTCTGTTTAGCCTCATACTCCTACAGCACATCGCTCTCTTTCTTTTCATCTCCCACACTGCAGATTAGCCCAAGCTGTTTTTCTAACCTAGCCGTCCTCTTTCGCTTGCCTCCTCTCTGTTTTCCATTCTCGTTTGTGTTCATTCTGTTTTCCTAAAACAGCAACGAGGAAATCTACTGCATCAATCTTTGGGAAAATCTTCTAATGGTTGCAATAACACCGATTCTCACCCTCAGAGAGTGAGCGTGCGTTAAAGTTCTCAATTGCATAAATGTTCTGCGCACGAACTGTCCAACTGTGGCAAGACCATAGCAGACAGTGCTGGAATAACATTGTGATGTTTGGCAGTAAAAGGCAGCGGAGCTGCTAGAGACCAGCGCTGAGTTAGAAAACAGTGAAATACTGTAAAGGAAGAAAGGTTCACAGCTGGATGATTGATTATCTCCTGGGAGATTCTGATCACAGTGGCAGTGCTACGGAGCTACAGCATGTCTTCCCCCAAGTTTCTACATTGTGCTGCTTATTTAATTATTTAATCGACTTCCTCACTGCTAGAAGGCTAACAAACGTACTGCTTACTGTATAAATACAGGCTATAGCAGCTTATTGCTCTCCATGCAGGTGGGATCCACTAATAAATGTGCCGACACCTGTCACACGACTCTGTATTTAAAGGGAACCCATGCAGAGATGCTTCACATCATATCACTGCACGGCCTTCTGCCGGTAGACGTTATTATTTAGACAGACCATCACATTATCATTGCAAATACAAACTTCGAGGGATAGATAACTCTTAACGCCTGCAGAGCAACACCTGATGCAGCTGTGTTGTTGTCATCAGAAAATCCATCACCGCATATTCTGCTTTGGTGGAAACAACGGCTCATTTCAGTAAGCGTGTTTCCTCAGTTCCTCTCCGCTCACATCTTTTCCTTGCATCACTCCCTTGTGTCTTATGTGGGAGGTACTAAGATGTGAGGATAAGACACAAGTGAGGCAAACAACGAGACATTTAAGACCGACTGCAGATTACAAAACTGCTCTTAAACCCTGGTTTGCAAATGTTTTATGAGTGCATTAAAAACACCCGTTAGCGCTCATGGACACACAGGACGTTATGACGAACAATGAACGTAAACAAAATAAGCATTATCACAGTAATGGCACAGGCTAATCCGTCCATCCATCCATCACGCTGACCCTCTAACCACTTTTCTTGTTAAGGCTCTCGAGGGTGCTGGATCCAATCCCAGCTGTCATTGGGTGAGAGGCGAGTACAGCCCTTAGAAGCTAGCAGCCCATCACAGAGCCAACACGTGAAGACTGAGAAGCTGAGACACTCACATTCACACCTATGAGCACTTTAGAGTCTCCAGTTAGCCTGACTGCATGTCCACCTGGAGAAACCCCACACAGAAACAGGGAGGGTGGCAGCAGCGCTGACCACCAGTGCTAATGTGTCTCTCATTTGGTTCCTAGTAGGTCACACAGTGTAATTCACATGTTCACATGCATGTTGGAATGACTTCTTTCCTCTCCTTCGTCAGCAGCACAGTAAGAAGAGCTGATCTAATTAACGCCATCTTCTCCCCGTTGCCAAAACAGACTTTTTCTCCTGCTAACTGGATTATCAGTTATCAATAGTGATTATGGGGTGGAGCTGCCCTGGCCTCTAGCTGGGGTCTGTGTGCCAGGAGTCAGGAGTCAGTAATCACTACAGCAGAGGGCTGGAGAGGGCCAGCGCCTCTTCTCGGCCAAAGCGGCTCTATTGCCAGGTCATCAATACCTCATCCAACATCACAAATAATGCCAAGGTATACACATATAATGAGGGGACCTACTGTACAGTACTGTAGTTGCATTCACACACACACTGCTGCTAACGTGATGTACCTAGAAAGGAAGAAGTCATCTAAAAAAAGTCTGAACGTGAGTTATCAGGGTTATTTTCTGATACCCCTGAGGGTTCCTTCATGCAATGAAGACAATTAGTAGTCCTGAGTCATAGTTGGTAGGAGTGTAGGAGTGAAAGCTGCTAAAAACAGCAGCAGCAACACCCCAATGTGAGGGTGAAAGTTACAGTAGAATGCTAATTTCTTCCAACGTGAAACAAAGTCATTGTCAGCCAACCTGCCAGCCTAGATCTGAGCCCAGAAGTGGCGTCGAGTGCAAAACGGGCCCGAGCTCAAACAGTCGCAGCCACTAAAAAAAGCTTGAAAGCGCGATGGGTGTGAAGGCGCCGCGTCAGATGGTGCAGCTGTGCGGCGGCTTGGTTGCGTAATGCCCTCAGACGTCTCATGGCAGGCGTTTTGTCCCGCACCGCAACGACCACGAAGGCCCGCGCCAAACACCCGGACATTCACAGGACAAGCCCAGAAACTGGATCAGGGCCATTTATATATACTGTACAGAAAAGCTATGAAAGTTGACAAAAGTCATGCCAGCAATGAGAAGTGTGCTAATATGATTTTGTAATTCAAGTAATTTTAAGTTAAATTTTCATCAGGAAAACGTTCTTACTGCAACATTCAATCACCAGTCAGCCCCTAAAATAAATGCTACAGGTGGATTTAATGGGGTGGTGGACAGGACTCAGCACAGGAGAATTTAATGCTGCCAATGATCAATATGTGTCAGAGCAGGCAGTGCATCAAGTATAGTGTGGATGGAGATATTTCCTCAAACTGCAAAGCAAACTGAAAGATTTAGGAAATCTCACCACAGCGACGTGACAGGCAGAGCTCAGAAAACAAAGTGAGCCTCTAAACAGACTTCAGTTATGGGGAGGTTTAAATTCTCACACTCTGAAGTTGACAGGTTACAGTATGTTCTGTGCAAATCTGTCAAGAAAAAACAAATAATTGATATTTTATCTCCAACCACAAATATCAGAACACACACATTTGGTCCATTTAAACCATCTCTAGTTCGGCTCCAGCTCCTGTTCTAGTTCGGCTCCAGCTCCCACTGTGAGCTCAATAATAAACACAAGTAGAAACTCCTTTCTGACATCTTCTACTTAAAAACTGAGAGATGACAACCTTGTATAAGTAGAATTAATGGCAGAGCTGCCGTTGGATGGAATTAGACTGAGCAGGTGTAGCTCATGAAGTGGCGCTGAGTGTTCATATGATACGCGTGACTCATCACTGAGACATCTGGATCCTTTTTGGACCCAGAATTGCGTTCTCACATCACAGCAGGCTTGTTCAGAGGCGAAGACTAATTCTCACTTTGGTTTCAGCGTCTTGGGCTGATGTTAAAACTGGGAAGTGTTCCGCAGAAAAGACATTTTTAGCGTGTTAGCTAGCTCCGTGCACACGCGCCAGCGCCGTCTGGTCCCCAGATGACTGCAGCAGTGCTTGGCATTTCTAGGGTTCCTCTCTGAGGAAGCCGAACGCCCCCCACCTCTTTCCTCAGCCCTGCTCCTCTGTCCTTGGTTATTCTTACCACATGCCCTCCCCTTCTCCCTCCTTAGGTCCCTTTTCTGCAGAACAAGTGCAGCTTTGACAGCTAAAGTTGTATATTCCTTCAACTTTTCTTTGTTGCTGTGGAGTAAAGTGGGACAGCGGGTGCATCAGTGCTGTAACGCCCTGGACACAATGCATCTCTGGTGACAGGTGCTGTGTTTGGCACTGGAAACACCTCCTCAATCCAGGCCACATTCGGATGAAGAAAGATTCAGCCACAAAATCCACAAATGCTGTGTTACATTATTTTACTGCATGTGAAATTTTCTATTTTATAGTTTGAAAACCATCAGTTCAGTTAATAATACTCTCTTTGTGAGCTTCACTGAGCCTGTAGTCACCAGACTATAACTTCTAGTATGTCTTCTGACCATGTTTAATAATAGATGACATCATTTTCTGCACTTTATTCAACGTTTTATGAACCTGTCGAACATCTTTGTCCAAATTATTACAGAGGAAAGCTGTGCATTGTGTTTCTGGACTCATTTACTGTACCTTCTGCATCACCTTTCTCTTGGTTTATCCTGCTGTGAAGTAGCCATTGCTTTTACTGTATTTGCTGTATAGTGGAGGCCATCGGAAATAGGCTGGTACAGTAAGTGATGACTATGTCGGCCACAATGACACCCAGGAGCCTAGAGCTACAGCACACTCGCTCAGAACGAAGCACAGTCTCTAATTAACTAATCAAATATTAACTACCTCTTCATTCTCCTTCTATTCTGTCTGACTCCTTCTGCACTTTTCGCTCCATGTTTCTTATCACCCATCCACTTTACCCCCCATTTTTCATAAGTGTTCGTGTTCTTATATTCTTGCATAGATGAAGTCAGCCTCCTGTAAAATGGGCTAGAGATAAAAGATGTACATATAAATTCCCTGCTCTCATTTCCGTGATATCGATTTATCATCACGTGTCATTATTTTGATGGGACAGATGGTGACATTTGAAGTACACAAAACAATAAACATTTCCATTTCTCCACATGGCTAGAGACTGTAATGGCAGGTGTTGCTGACGTGTGTGTGTGTGTGTGTGTGTGTGTGTGTGTGTGTGTGTGTGTGTGTGTGTGTGTGTGTGTGTGTGTGTGTGTGTGTGTGTGTGTGTGTGTGTCAAACATAAAAATAAAATTATTACAACAAAAAAATTGAAAATGAAGTGCTGCAGTTCAGACACACACATAAAGCACAGCCACTACATCCATGTGCTGCTGTGATATTGGCAGCCCAGCTCAGGTCCTGTCAATAAAGCACTGGAACAGGCCACAGGCCCAGGATCTCACGCTGTTCTGTCAGGTGCCTGATCTATATTAGGGTGGGTCTCCAGACTAGCTGAGCCAGCTGGGGGTGCACAGCAAAGTGGGGGTGGAGACGGCCTGAGCAGCGGTCGTCCAGTTCCTGCTACAGTAGGACCTGAGGGAAAAGCGGTCAGTCGCACAAAGCAGGGTGACATGAACTGTACTGGACAGTCAGGCGAAGGTACAGTAGTAGCATCCAGAAGATGGAGCATCACCACAGGTTAAGCTGTTCTTCCTCCTGTCTCCTCCCTGCGTGTCTCTGAGCATCTGTACTGAACGTAATGCTAATCCCAGCAGATGTGGGGACCACCAATACTATGAAGTTTGTTGTTGTCAAAACTTTAAACTGCCAACTGTTTCCATCACAAAGCTAAAAGCAGCTACTACAAAAGCAACTCAACAGCACATTTCTATGCCTGCATCTTCAGCAGACAGTAGAAAACAAGAGTAGAGCTGTATTCTATCTTTGTAATGAACAGATAAACACTGTACCCTCAGATAACAAACTTTACATTTGGGCACTGCACAGCAACATACGGTAACTTTGTTCCTCACTTCAAGAATTTTCCCAGCAGTCAGGTAATAGCAGTGATACACACAATACAAAAAGGGGCTGTCACCTAAAATCAACTCAGTGGCCTGAAAGGCACCTGAATGTTCTGTTGTCTCCTGGTCCTCCACGCTTGTTTGTACACATAAAAGCAGCCAATTGTAGAAGAGACACAAACACACAGGTTTTCTAAGGACAGAAATGAAAATGAAGATGTCGGAGCGGATGAATCACTGCAGCACAAACACAGGAAACGCTGTGTGAAGTGGCTTTGCTCTGATCGAAAAGATTGATTCAGCCACAGAACCATTAACATTGCTAATTAATTTTACTTGGAAGATGCACGCAGATGTTTTGCTGTGCAATTAAGTAACCCTGTTTACTTCTTCAGTCTTTGCTTTTTACAATCAAGCTTGTTGTTATTACAGTATGTTCATATACTGTATACGTCACATACATATCTTTGCAAACAGAGCACCACTGTTTACAGCTTCTTATCTTGGGCCGTATCAAACCTTACTGTGTTTGGCAGTGTTCACTTTACAGTATGTACCACCAACCCAAAATTTGCTACTGCTTTCCCCTTAAAAGCAGTGAACATTTATTACAGAAAACAATCATAGTCACAGGAAACACAGTATGACCCACATTGACCAGATTAATTCTAAACGACTGCTATAGCATCGGCTTTCAGCTTCTCTGAGTAACTAACAGACAGTAACAGCACAGTGAGTGTAAAGCCTCAAGGTGCCTCATTGTGGAGTAATTGACTCCTCATGTTTCCTATTTCTGCAGGAAATTATTCAAAGGGCTGATAATAAATCCAAAGGGACATAAGATTCCTTTTCGAGCCACATCCGGACTTTAAACCTCGGACAGATATGCGCTGAATAGATGAACAACAGGCTAATCAGGAACCCTGAGGTCCACGGAAGAGTTGAAGCAACCCCCCATGTGACCTTCTCCCTTTTCTCCAACAGGGACACCTGGGAGGACATCATCTACCTTTCATCACCAGAGGTCAATAACGTGAGGCTGTAGAGAGGCTTCGCCGGCGCGGGACAGAACATACAGCGCACAGGTGCTCGACTGACACGGACCTCACCCTCTGCTGTATGTGAGCGAACGCCGCCATGAGCAAACATCTGACAAGCTACATGTAAGGGGGGACTGGAGCAGCTGCAGGTGTGATGTGCACAGCTGGAGTAACATGTTTGCATTTAAAAGTGATGGTCGTGGTATTGGAGTACTGTAATTGCTCTGAAATACTCTAAGGTTCGTTAAAGTCCACTCATGCCTAGTTTGAGCGACAATAGCTTTTGTAAATCAGGATTTCAGTTCATTCTAACGGATTATTGTTTAACATTTATAATGGACTCATCCGTGTGGTTGGGTGCGTTGTATCTCCTGCATCTTCTCTAAATAGAATGTTGTATATCCTCCATTTTCACTAGGAGCTACTTTGTACTGTATGTGATTAGAGCTGGGGACGAGCCAGTCAAGGGTTCAGCCTAGGTGATGCGAAGTGAGGTGGAAATGCTTTTAAAAGTGTAGAATGTTTCAGCTTAAGTGAAACGTGTGCCCTGTTGTGGTGCTATATTCATTATAAGAAAAGAGAGAGTCAAGGGAATGTTTTAAAATGTGGTTATGTTGTTTAAAAACATCGTAAATTACAACCTGTAGTTTTTAATACAAGCCTGTTTATTCTCACCTCACAGCATTAATGATTTTAATGAAAGGATGAAATGTGGGCATGAAAAATGATCAGATCAAAGCTCGCAGCAGCAGGCAGGTCCAGAGATCACACCAAGGAAGTTTTACACTCAAATTAGGGCTGAGACGCTTCCTCAAGAAACTCAAAACAAATACAACTTAAGTTGACTTTTTGGATCTTTCCTGTCGCTTTCATTTTGCGAAAAAAAACAGAAACAGTTTGTTTGCATTGTGTGAACACTACAAACAATGACACTAGGCGAATAAGCTTGTGGCTTATTTTATTCATGAATACTTTTATTAGATTTATTAGACTGTTTAATGACCTGTTGTAAACCTGCGTGTGGCTGCTAATCCATTTCTCTTCTATTTAACTGAGTCCCACAACCTTTCCCTGAACCCCTCTTTTGTTTTCTCTCCTCATCTTATTACCAAAGCCACAGGGGAGATGATGAAGCTATGAAGCCTCATTGAGACGTCATTAAAAATGCTCTTGTGTATAAACATGCATGTGATTAAGTAATTAACAGAGAACACTAAAAAGAAATGTATCATTTTTGACAAATTAGTGAGCGGTAATTAAAATATATTCAGAGGTAGCCTATTAAAAATGCATTCGCCTCACAAATAATGACACGTTTCTGTGTGTTACATAATACTGCATTAGCTTCTTTAAAGTGAATTTGCCCCTCACACACACACATTTACCAGTAACAATAAGAAAAACATCATGGCTCCACCCAAAGGTCAGCACTAAAATCCCTCCGCTTCAACACTAGGCTGTGCTCAGATGCTGAAGCCGGTGTGTGTGCAGCAGAACTGGCGTTTGCATCTAGGTTGATGCATAATGCAAATGACAGCAAACTGTAGCAGCCAAGTCCCTCTGCAGGTGCAGCAGTGTCCTGCCTCAGCCCCTGACCCGAGTCGATTCTCTCTGTGTCTCTGTTGTTCCTACTGCAGAAAAGCTGCACATCTGCGTCAGTGAAGGCACAAGAGACGAGTCTGATGGATCAGGCTCATTCTCACTTTCACCTTTTGTGACTTTGTCACTAAACCTGTTTGTGGCAAGAAAAAGGAATCAGTGAGGGGGAACCTGGCCTTAGTTAGAACTGCTTACCTGTAATGCTGGCTGCAGATTAGCATGCTAACGCTACATCTTCAACCCACGAAGGCAGTGGTGAACTTAACTCAATCACTGTGCTTTCTGTAAAGACGTCTACAACACATCTTTCACCCAATCCCAACTCATTTCCTGTTACTATAGCAACCACTCTCTTCCATCCTCCCAAATATTCCTTGTTTCCACCTCACCATCAAATTATGCGTCTATAGAGACAAGTGTTAACTTTTGTTTTATGAAAAAGTGGTGATTCATCTCACCTTGTGATCCACTCAACATTAGTTCCTACTCCTCAACTGTCTAACAGTGCATGCCACTAAATGAAGCACTTGTGTTCTGTTTTATCTAACTTTGACTGCACAGGTAATGGAATTGACAGCACATTATAAACCCTAAGAAAAGAAAAGGCGAGGTGTGTGCACAAAATTATGTGTGCTGTTAACTTCAGATGCTTTTTACGCTCACACACACACGCACACGCACACACTCAGACGTGGTGGGTAGACTTTGCTGCAATGGATGTGTCGGTGTCTTCACAGTGACATTGGTGCTGAGTTACAGTGCTAATGAGAACTTTAATGTCACCCACACACAGACTCCTAGCAGACAGATTAGAGCTGTGATTACACTGAAATCCAAGAGAACACAGCGACACGCACAGACACACACGCTACGCACCATGTGCACGCACGAATTACAGAGGAAGAGATGTCAACTACAGTAGCAAACATGGCTTTTAGGCTAAGAAATAAATAAAAAAAGGTCATCATTGCTTCACATGCAAATTACGCAACTTTATTCTGGAGCTGGAGTGAGAAACACGAAAAATGACTGTAGAGAAACAGATGTCACTCACATTGTTTACACTTACATATGAATTATATCTTATATAAAACAAGAAATACTACAGCCTCATGCTAGTTTGCATATATGCTAGTCAGTTACATTTACATTAAGTTTATAGATGTTGGATTAATGAATA
Source organism: Betta splendens (assembly GCF_900634795.4). Taxonomy (NCBI): domain Eukaryota; kingdom Metazoa; phylum Chordata; class Actinopteri; order Anabantiformes; family Osphronemidae; genus Betta; species Betta splendens. The sequence continues at coordinate 6,963,370 of NC_040899.1, read as the reverse complement.
AGCCCCCCTGGCATCAGATTGGTTCTAATAATTAGAATTTGGGGCACCAGATCTCTTGAAGAGAGAACAGAGGGGGAGGCTGATGGTGCTGTACTGTACTGTATATGGTGGTCTGGGGGAGGTGTGGGGAAGACGGAGGGGGAGATGAAAGAGGGCAATGGAGAGAAAGTGATTCTGTGAGTAACAGCCCTGCTGTCCTCCGTACAGGATATGACCCTCATCATCCCCGATCAATCAATCACAATCATTTCCTATGCCAGAGTTGTGCTAGCAGCATCTGTGTGCTCTGGCCCAAGGCATCAATCTGAGATCTGTGCCCTGCTTGTCTGCTCTCCTCCACACGTGTGTCCAGCTCACTACGTTTCAAATCATCTGTATTATTCTGTTGTCAGTCCCTGACCCGTTCCGCTGCTTTATAGCTTCTCTTTCCACCACATTTCTCCTTTCTTTCCTGATGACTCCACCTCCCAGGTTCTCCCGTCCAAAACCTCACTGCTGCCTTCAAATGTGAAATCAATAAGTCAGCTTGTGAACGTCGGCCTCGTTCTTTGGCTCTTTCTCTTCACTTACTCACTCACACAGTCACACAGCGTCACATGCACAGTAATACATACGTCTTCGTTCGCGGCCCATCAATGGTGTGACTGACACAAACTAAACCTAGTGTTTTCTGGTTTAACTGATAGTTTTCTGCCTGTAATAACTGTAAATCTCCAGAAAAGCTCATTTATATGCTGTGCTGTTTCTTGTTATATGGATAAAGTCTACAACATGTCAACATTTCTGCTACTGGTTTAAAACCCAGTGCCACACTCTGATGATCGTGTGCTGGCTTTTATGCGATGACACTTCACATGTTTAGCCTGTCTGGGAGTGGGAGCTGTCTTACTGGGGATTAATGTAAGCGCTGTGATGCATCACTGCATTGCACACACATTGATGTATTGATATATTTTGCCAATGCGCAGATTTGCCAAGCCAACTTGGAAAACAGAAAGGAAAGTCCCAAGCTTAATAATTCTGTATGATTTTTTTTTCTCCATTATTCTCAGTTATTCTGGTTGTATTGATTCCAAATGTGCTACCTTCAGGGAACTGGACATGCAAATGGATGTCCTATCAAACAGCTCTTTTGGGGTCGTCTCAAGAAGATTCAGCTTTTTGTGTATGGAAATACAGCAGAGCTCCCACTGTATTTACCCTTTAAATGGTAGTTTGTTTTTAATTTATAGACCTTCAGGGATTTCCTTCTGGTGTGCTACTGAATTTTATGCTCTCCAAAGAGCGTGGCCCTGTAACATTGGAAGCTACAGTGAGAGTGCTAAAAGGGGGATATGAAGGGGTACTGCTGTAAATCCTGCCATAAAGAGAAGGGATGGCAGACAGCTTTATCCAGCTAAGAGCCTGCACAGGAGGATTAGGGCTACAGGGAGCAAGATAGTGAGAGGAGGAGGACGTTATGAACTAGGGCAGCGATTGTCTGACGGGTAAAATGAAACGAGGAATGGAGGAGATGCAAAAATGGAATGGGTAGGGAGAAACAGCAAAGTGTGGTATGTAGATTGCATACAGTCCCTGTGCCTGCCTGGGAATCACAAAATTAAAAATACATTTAAAATAAATACTCTGCAGCTGCTGCCTCAGTTGTGCTTTGTTGGCATCACAAATATAGGAGCTACGTCAATCATCATTGAGTCATTCACTGTTGTTTAGTACAGTGTGCAGGAATACTGGGATATAGAATAGAGCTTGTTAGAAAGTTTTAGTTGTTGTTAAATTCCTCACAACGTCCTAATATCGGTAGCATCACCGACGAAAAGAGTCAGTGTTGTAAACCTTCTAAACCTCCTCTAGACTTTTTGTGCTGGTCGGACATGCTTCCAAAATGTTAGTAGGTTTGGGGCAAAGGTGTTGCAGTCAACGGGTCTGAAAGACAATCTGTACACAAGCCATGACCCGGATTTCTGGTTTCGAGACGTACCTTGAATCCAGCTCTATGGGAATTCAAATATACAAAAACAACAACTGGCCTGAGCTTGGAGGGAAATAAACCCGGAGGTTTGCTACAGCGACAGGTAACACAGCTGATTAATCAACATCAGTTAGTATGAGTCATGACACCCCTTATTGCCTGTGTGCACATCCAGAGAGGGAAGCCGCTGGCTTCACCTGTGTGTGTTTGTGCCTGCGAAGAGTGAGGTAGAGCCGAGTGACACGGGGGGCGTGCGAGCAACTGACAGGAGTGTTCCAGTTCCTCCTCTGTGCTTTTCAAAAGTCAATGTCGGATGAATAATTTACAGAGAATCAGTCAGGGGCTGTCAGTGTGGCTGTAGAGCAAAACTGCAACAAAAGAGCCAAAGCAGGACAGGACAAAAGCCCCATCTATGTAGTACAGGTAGCGTCCATGTAGGCGAAAGACAGGAGGAGAAGAAAAAGCTGGTTAAAGGGCACCACAATGGATAAAGGAGGAAGAAACATACAATACTGTAACTCTTCCCTCATTCATTCACTGCGCATATATATGTACATACAGTACTGTATCTACGTATCTACGCTGCAGACACAGGTAGTTATTACAGTATCTGGTCTTATTTCACTCTTTCTCACATGTTTTCATAAATACTCGCTCTCCCCCTCTCTGATCCACGGTGACGATGCTGCTTTCTTAGCATCAGCCCACTCACACAAATCCTCCATCAGCGCCACCAAACCTGGTCTTGAGCGGACGTACAGGCCGGTGTCACCGGCTCCTCGGTGCTGAGGTGGTTGCCAGGTGCCACTGGAGCTATGATGTGAATAATAAGCCTGGTCGGCTCCATAATGAAGCCTATGAGGACAACAAAAGCTCATTTGCATGTGTTTGAATGGAGGTGTTTAGTGTGATGTGGTCTAAATGCCACTTGTAAGAACAGCATTATTACAGAAAAACCTCCTTTTTAGAACTGCGTTTATTTTAAAAGAAACTCAAGTTCATGCTACTCCCATCGTTCTGTAACAGTGGCAACAGATGATTTTGACCTATATTAACAAAATGAACAGGACTCATGGTTCAACTCCTGCCCCTTCACACACACACTTCCTGCCCCTTTAAAGCTCCTTTCCCTCCTCATGCTACATTAATGACGGCTTCAGCCCAGCGTGCTGCTATGCCACCATGCCAACATGCACGCACACAGCGCCCGCTCAACAATGCGATCACATTTATCCATTGACAGAAACCCTGGCCCGATTAAAATGGAAAGGATTAACCAGGTGCTTGAATGAAGTGATGGCACAAACACCAGAGGAGCCACAGCACGGCGTCCATGACGCTGTACCCATTGCTCTCCTCTTATCTAACTGCTCTTTTCTCATTCCCTCCACATCCTCGTCATGTCCGTCACCCGATCGCCTCTGCTTAGCCTCTGACGGCTGCGTTTGTTGCCTGTGCTTTAGTGTATCTCTACTCCGTGTACGGTACAGTACAGTATATGCGGTTTTAGGGACATGAGATTGCATGTACGGGTGTCTGTCTTCTCTCGCTGTTCTGAGCCGCTATCTCTGAATCAGGACATGCTGTGAGCGGCTGATGATGCTGATGACTCAGTAATGTGAGAATGTCACCAGAGTCTGGGAACTGTGACTGGTTTCTGTCTCTCTGCCAGTGATGCTCAGACTGTAGCTTTCTCAGCACACTTCAATATTTCTGCAGCCAGTTTCTTTCTTTTCTCTTGTCTTTCATGTGATTTCAAGTTCTTGTATCCAGATAAAATAAATCGTTCTGAGCAGTATTTGTACTTTATCAAAACAGAAAACAAGCACTATTCAAGGTAATATGAAAGGAGTTTTAGAGTTTAAGCTTGGCAAATAGTTTGAGAGAAAGTGCTGCCTTGCAAGTTGAGCTCAGGGAAACATGTATCTAAATATAGAAACCAACAAATGTATGCAGGAAGTGGTTGGAGATGTAATAAACCAGCCTTTTTTAAGATAAATCCCTTCTCGTGTGGAACAAAGGACGAGAGACGGGTGCAGACGGGGGAGGTGGCAAAAAGCTGCAGTCAGGTTGAACAGCATTGAACAGCATCAACGGCACATACAGGAAGTCACATGTACACCTACAGAGCGTTATCTGTCACATTATGTGTTATGTGAGATGTATTCTACCTATTTAATATTATTAGTAATATCTACAGTCTTAACCATCATTCATTAAATTAGACCCCCACCTCCTGAATACATTCACACTTATATTACTTAGCAGCAGAGGCTGTAAATGCAATGCGATGTGCTGCTTCGTCACGTTTCTCATCCAGAATGTACAACAACATTAAACAGCTTACTGACATTATGCTAAAAATAGTGCCTAAATAGTGCACCCTTGCACTCTGTGCTTTATAAATGGCTTCCACAGAGATGCCTCAATGATGCTCTGATTAAATTGACTCAATTTTTATCAATGACTCATTCCACTGAAAGCCGGTTTCTTTCTCCTTTCAATAAACAATTCAGTCGACAGATCAATGTCATGCTTACGCACAAGAGACAAATTACCATGAGCATTTTGACACAAAAGAGAAATCAAACCTGAAATGTGGAACAGCACAGGGCTGTCATGGTGGTGTCAGATGGCCTGTGTTTTAAAATCGCTCTCCTAATATCACAAATTTGGCTAATCCAGTTGTCATCTTCCTTTGTTTGCCGTCAACTAATGCTGCACGGGCTGTTAAACACTCCAAATTTTCATTAGCTTGAACAAATACACGTGTGATGTTCACTGATTTTATGTCTCCGGTGTTTTAATGCGTTCTGAGCAGACACAGTTATCGATAGCAGCCATTTCCGCTCTCTCAAGCCCCTTCTCTCGCTTCACTTTGTCTCTGAAAATCAAACATAACACATCACCCACTCATCAAATCATTCAGCTAAGCATACCAGCGAGAAGGAGAAGAGAGGAGACACATAGCAAAGTGTGCATTTTTCTCCACTCAGTCCTGTATGTGTTTATGTCACAGATCCGTTTGAACTGGATTTATTTCATTCTTGGTGCCAGGGTTAGAGCACACACCACAGCTGAATACACGTACATGGATGAGCACATACTGTAGTCTTTGACTTCTTCACCAGACCCAGTGAGTACCCACGCAGCAGAGAAACAGGACATCACTCCTCCATAATGACTGTGTGAGGAGAAGCACTTTTTCAGTGTAGGAGCCTACAGAAAAAAAGGGGGAGAAACATAGAAATATATGGAGAGCTAAAAAACGATGGGTGTGGATGTGTTGCGGCCCAAAGCAGCGAAGGAGGGAACTGTATGGTCTCATTGTGCTGCGTAGACAGGGAACAGAGGCGACGAGTAGGCGTTTCCATGGGAGTGCTGCTGTGTTTCTCACGAACAGACGCATTCCCTTATCTCCTGCCTGGGGAGAAACAAACACTGGCAGCTCATATGAAGGGGAGTTTCCCTGGATCTATTTGAGCTGTGCTGAGAAGCAACAGAGCTCTAATTGAATTTGAGGAGCAGAGGCAAAAAAAAAAAAAAAAAGAGCACAGGTCCCGCAGTGGCCCACGACTTCAGTAGAGACAGCGGAACGACCAGTACCTCGCGTGCTGTGAGCTTCTTTAGCTGTTTCGCTTAGATTTCAACAAACAAGTCGTCAACATTAATACCAGCGGTAGCTAAGCTACATGTAGCAACACAGCCACAGCCCTTCCTGGATTCCACATACGCCCGACTGCTTCTGACTGACCGATCACACCCGAACCACGCAGCTCAGGGTTGCTCAGCCCGGTTATATGTTTCATATCAGCATACTTAGTCATTCTAAGCTAAGATATCAGGCACGTATTACATTTTGGCACCCACTGTTGGGAGAACTCACTGCCAAAAGCTCTGATTTGCTATTTCAATGTATTTTTAGCAACGTGGTTGATTAGTTGATTCAGAAGATTACCATAAAAATCACGCGTTTATGTGAAACGCCACTTCGCACCGAATGTCACCAGAAGGTTGATGTGTTTGCTTTGCCGTGGGGTGAATGAACTGACCAGAAGCCACCGCCACAAGGTTCATTAGTGGCCTTTGTAGTATCCACATTAACATCCAAAATGCAATCAGTGACGATGATGATGATGTAATATGATCCAAAGCCCCCTAACAACTGCTAACAAGGCGAGTGTGCAGGTTTTTGTCTCGGTTCAATAAGTCCATCTATCAACATTCAATATTAATTTGTCCAATAGATCAGATTTATGATAATGAAACACATGATGTACTATTATAGTTTTAAAACATGATCTTGAAATAATTGAATGGTTGCTTCAATAAGTAGTCCAATAATTTAGTAGAAAAATACAATAAATAAACAGAAAAATACTGTGTGGAGAGGTCTGTAGTTGGAGGGAAAGAGAAGACCTTAATCTCCATCAGTATCTTTCACTCCAGCTGGAAAACAAAACCGAAAACCCACATCATCCTAGTTCAAGTTAATGGAGAGAGAAGCTGTGGAGCCCGATGGGACGTTGGACCACGAAGAGGAGGCTTGGAGGCACATACAGCACTGGGCACGTGCATGTTCCCATAGAGCGCTGACACTCACGGGAGAAAGACGAAGGGGGAGAGGATGTGAAAGCGAGCCATGAACAGTGGCAGAAAGGGGGACATCAGCATGTTGAGACGCAGCCACCGGAGGAGCAGGGAATGATGGGAGTGCAAATTAAATTACACCGGAAGGGACAGTCGGGTCTGGACCTGCAGCAAACACTGCACATGGGGACCTGAGCCTGTGTGTGTGTGCAACAGAAGAACCTGTGACTGGAGCTCCTCTCCTGTAGACGCCCTCTCTACCTTTTTGATGAAGCTTCTAATAGGAGCTTCTAATCAGAGCAGTCATTAACTATTGAGGCGCTACTAATCAGTGTTTAGTCTGTCGCCAGTTACTTAGTTGTTGCTTAGTGTTCCTGTCTTTCTCTGCCTTCTTCTGGCCCCGGCAGGCTGAGGCAGTTGGTCTGGTGCACGCACGCACACACACACACACACACACACACACACACACACACACACACACACACACACAATGGAGCGTCACGGGACCGATGGCTTCTTTTCATTATGAGCGTAGATAAGGATCAAACGGCGCGTAAACACAGAACAGGTGGTCACATGCACACACGCACGTTTTTGTTTAATTGAATTGCAGCATTTGGTTGTTAATAATTGCGTAGCTGGACAATCTGATTAATTGCAGAGCACCACAATTAATCCACAACCAATTCTCCAATTGCAACAGTTCCAATTTATTGGAACTGTCTGACAGGTAACTTTGGACACTTTGGAGGGTGAATGACAGAAATGAAGAGTGGGAGAGTTTGAAATGATGAACACAAGACAGATATGAGTGAACAGCTTGAATAATTATTGCTTCAAAAGTCGAATGTATTTTTCTTATCAAGCAGAGTGGTTGTTCAAGGAGTGGTGGTTTGTGATGCAGGCCTGGGGTCCTGAGCTCTCACAGAGGTCACACGAACACAGAAACAGATTAGCAATGCAGATTGGGCTAAAGGGGCTAAAAGGCTGCCGTAGCCCTGCCTGACTCTTACTACATTAGCAACGAGTAGGAGTGAATGCACGCAACAGATTGGATGACAAAGATGGAAGGAAGATAGATTAATACACACACCGCAGCATCCTGACCGCCAACATCCATCTTGCAGCTACGTTTTTAGGTAGGACCATTATTATAACTACAAATTGGAAAGAGGATTACCTGTTTTGCTGTTGTGGGGTAATCACTAGTCTGAATGAGCCAAATGTCAATGCAGTTCTTGAAAATCCTGGTATTGTGAATGATAAACCATACCACGCTCTGCTGCCAAGCTTACATATGCCACAGCAAAGGGGAGATGCAGTATGGATCCGCTACACCTGGGCTGGATGCGGGTCAGGCTAGTCAGCCACGGGGTCATAAAGAAATTTTATGCTGTCAACACTGATTATTATTCCTGCTCATGGAAGCCCCCAGATGTCTCTTACTGTATGTGGGTTCAACCACACAGGCAGAGCTGACTTAGCTCATCAGGGCTTGGTAGAGTAGGGAGAGATGGAGAATATGCTACGCAGTGGTTCCCTCAGTCCAGTGAATCAGGCTGGTCTTCGTGCCACTCATTATAACAAGCCTTTACTGTGCATGTACATGTAGTAACGGTCCAGCTCACCGCATAATTGATGGGAGGGCAGTCTGACACTGCTCGAGACATGGAGCACAGGATGTATAGTACAGCTGCAAAAGTCCAACACAAGCCATGAGTCCAGTATTTACCACCACAGCCATGTGGATGTTGTCTAATGTGACAGTGTGTGGGCGCATTCAGCTGTGAGAACGATGGCGAGTGTGCGTTGAACTGCCCTCCGCTCTGTCGGTGCTTGTGGCCAGATGTGTAGGCACTGGGAGAAACCTACAGTGTAACTCAAAAACATACAGAAGGAGATGGCCCAGTGGTTGCCATGGCGACTAGGAACCCACCCCCTTGAAGTGTGTGTGTGTGTGTGTGTGTGTGTGTGTGTGTGTGTGTGTGTGTGTGTGTGTGTGTGTGTGTGTGTGTGTGTGTGAGAGAGAGAGAGAGGAGAGGGGGACTTCTCTCGGTCCTACCTTGCATTCCTCCATGCACGTCCTGACTGAGTACGCGTCCGTCTCGTATTTCTGAACCATGAGTTCAAACTCCCGGTAGTTGTCCTCCGCCTGCTCGTCCAGAAGCTGGTAAGCCCGCACACACTCGCTGCATCCCAGCAGGTCCTCCCCCTTGGCCATATCCAGGGTGCAATTCATGTCGCCCGGACTCGTAAACCCGTAAAACAAATCCAAAAGTGAGTAGGAATTACAAAAAGAAAGGTACAAATCGCTCAGATTCACGTCCGCCAGCCGTGTCCCATTCTCCCCCGCGCCGGAGAGGCCCACGCACACGGTCTCCGCGTCCGTGAAAGTGAAGCAGTCTTTGGACACGCTGTCGGGCAGACAGGTGTCCATCCGCGACAGAGGACTGGTAGAATTCCCTACAAAAATAGCATCTCCGGCGAGACGGTGGGGGTGAGGTGGCGGTGGGGGACGGCGTCGCTGGGGGGAGTTGGGGTGCTCGCCCGTGCCCGTGACTGCACGCCGCTCGTCGGAGCGCTTGTCTCGGGTCCGCGTCAGTTTCGCCTCGGCGCAGAACCACAAGTGATCAGAGAGCAGGACGGTGATGAAGAGCAGAGAGGCCAGCGACAGTCGCCATCTCTGGGCCCGCTCCGACTCGGTGAATGGCTTCTCGTTCTCTCGGGGTGCAAACCAGTATTTTAAGCCTCCATCGTGCTGCCGACGCATCCAAGCACCCCTGGTCATATTTTAGGAAAGTGCTGCCCTGGCCGACTCCACCGCGGGGGCTGCTCTGTCACAATACTCATTGACTTGGGGGAGATGGACTCCGGTCGGTTCTCCTCTGTAGCCGTGGGGTGCCGTGCCTCCGCCGGTCCAGGGCGCTCCTCTATCGCGCCCGCAGCGATCGGCGCTACTCCGGTCCAATTAGCGCGCCCGCAAGGATTACGCTTCGCGCTGCCGCATCCTGCGTCTCCATGGCTCTCCGGGGGGAAACGGCGTCCTCTTTGACCGCATGCCCCCCTCTCCCTGTCGTCCCTGCCCGGGTTTGTTCGCTCGTCGGGGGCGCGGGGAGACCAGCTGTTGCGAGCCTCTCGGTGCTGATGCTGCGCGTCCGCCGCCGCTCGCGTTGCAGATGCACTTAAAGGAGAGCGACGAGCGCCTCGGATGCACGCAGGCTGCTCGCTCTGTCCCGTACCTGGCCGGAAAGCCTAAAATCACTTCTCTCGTTGGCCATTGTCATCTTGGACCGCGATTAAGTTGCCGCCATGTTCGCCTTGAAACACTTTTTTGGGGAGCTGGGTCTGTTTGCGTCATCTCCATCGTTGCGATAGCTCCATCGTTGCGCAGTGGCGGAGCAGCTCATTAGCGATATGCACGCACACTCAAACACACACGGAGACACACGGAGGGAGGAGGAGAGAGCGCAGGGGTGGGAAGGGATGTTCTGGCCATCCTCTGTGCTCTTTATGAGTAATAGTCGCCAAATAATTCGAGGAGACACTTTTAGGGACATCTTGTTTTATTTATTATTATTATTTTTTTACAAAGTTAATTCACAATGCAGTTAAAACACGAGGGTTTGAGTTCACATTGATGATACGGCTCATTTTGCATGGGCAGTATGAGATGTAGCCCAGATAACGTAGACAATGTTTCTCTCTCCCCTGCTTAAGGGAGACGGATGAACCAACATGTAGGAAATTAGTAGTTTGACAGCCACGGGCTAATCTGGTCCAGCTTGATCCTGTGAACGAGGGGAAGCAGCTGAACAAGCGTAGTGACAGAATCACAACTGTTTCCTGCAGGTGGGTCCCGTCTTATCAGCTGTGTTTGGACAGTGGGTTCAAGACACACACCACTAAATGTAGTGTTCCTGTGCGTGACGGAGTCGAAGCTGCTGAAAGTAACTTAGCCTGATCCTCTGTGTGGAAGCGTGGCTTCAACGGATGCTGCTGGTGATTTCATGCTAGTTTAATGTAGCTGGGAAATAAACCAGGAGTGTGATCACCTGATTAATAAGCCTGGCCAGAGGGAAGTTAATTAAGTCCGCCACTCAATTAGCTATGATTTTATATTACATCTAAACATACTTAAGCATAAGAAACTATAATTGCAATATATTTTGTGTGTGAAACAGTCATTACGTAGCCGCCTGATGGCTCTGACAAACCAGGCAGCGGCCGTGCTCTAATGCAGCTGATCAGCAGAGTCACCATTACATCATCGGGTAAACAGTAAAAGACAACAGCGTGATGTAGTGAAGAGGCAGCTCAACAGGTTGGAGGTCAGGGTTTGGATGTGCTCAGATCAGGTTACATGTTCATGTGTGGATGCAGCAGTCTGTCACGAAGGGTTAAAATCAAACACCCTCTTGCCACAAACAGTGGGAAGCAAAGAGTTCAGTGACTTACAGTATGATTCTCCATTCTCCTGATGCTTTTGAACCTGTCCCCTGTCGTCGGCCTCTCAGTTCAACGATGACGGGAAGCTCGCAGCTTCCTGGATGCGGGAACCTTGACTGTAAACGAAACGGCGGCTGGTGTAAAGGCAAACATCTGTGCTGTTATTGCTGGAGGTGCATGAGTGTTTATCATTCATCACTCATTGCTCTCACATATTATGTCACTGCAGGATGCTGTGATCATGCCTCGCGGGGATAGATGTCCTACTTCGGCTGGAATTGTCTAGTCTGCTGTTAACTGTAGTTGCTCGCTTTCACACTCTGCCTTTGATTCTGGCTGCCCCCCCCACCCCACGGCCCACCCCCCCTGCTCTGTTGGAAGACATATGGAAATTGGGACTTGGCCAGGAGTCTCATAATACCATTTCGGGATCTGCGATTTGATTGGTTGGAGCCGAACACCTGACTTAGTTCAGCACCTGAGAGGTGGCCAATCAACAACATACGGAGTGTGTGTTTGGCACAGCAGAGAGTTGTCAGTTTGACACCACCCCCACCAGTTTCCTGTGTGTGTGTGTGTGTGCGCGTGTTTTGTGTGTCTGTGTGTGTGTGTGTTTGTGAAGGAGACAGCAGTAGTGTAAGGGCAAGAGTGAGACAGAGCAGAGAGAGACACAGAGGGAGAGAGAGAGTATGTCTGTGAGATGAATGCAGATTAGCGGCCCTTAAATCTGAAGCCATCACAGTAACAGTACGGGCTGGCAGACATGACTCATCCACTGTCCGTGCTGGAGATCGTGTGCCTCCTCTAACAACTGTACACACTGATGCCTCCCGCTAAATAAGTGGGATTTCCACACTTTTTCATTTCAATTTCAATTTGAGCTTCGTGGAAAACAGTTGCGCGTCATTCTGTCTGTGTCATCCTGAATAAGGTCAACAATCTATTTATAATTGTCTATTAAAACATTTTTATGAACCAAATTTTAAATGATCACCTTGAAGGCTCAGAGCCATTTTAGTGCATTCATTGTTACTTTGTTGTAACATCATAGCTGAAGCTAATACTGTTAAATCTATTAATATTCCATTTTTTTTTCTCAACCTTCGTGCATATTCACTTCTTGCAGTGCGCTTCTCCAACCATTACTATTATTAGGGGCCACAAGGAGGAGGTGGAGGAGGAGAGGTGGTAGTTACACTAAATCCACCGACAATCAGCAGAGGAGGTGGAGAGCGTTGCAAGAAACGGGCAACGGGTCCAGTTGTGCGACACATGTCAAATACAAACCTTAACACCTCCTACTTACTGTGTCACCGTGAAAGCAGATCTCTTTAAGTGATTCTGTCACCGTGGGTCTTTCCCACCGCTGCTCATTATTCTTTACACCTGACTTTTCGTTCCCTCCTCTGCAACAGTCCCTTTATTACTCTTCGCCTCCTTTCAGGGATCTGTCACTGATCGATCAGAGAGGCGGAGAGGCTGATTGGAAGGCAACACCCCTCGGCTCAGTGTCTGCAGTCCATGTTGGGAATTGACAGGGGAAGTGTGATGTATGGTTTGTGTATGAATCCGCTCAAGAACAAGAACCGTGTGTCAAACGTTATATTAAGGCCGACTAAACTTGTCTCAGCCCAGTTATGTGTAGCTGAACGTTCAATAGATCACTGCATCATGGGGGTTAATGCAGTGCTACCATCCTGCCCTCCAATTTCATCGATTATTGTCATAATCAACGGTGAAGAAGTAATTAGTGAAACCTATGCAGCATTTAACGTCGCTCGAACCACAGATCTGTGCGTCTGTGATTTTGGAGGCGATCTTATATTGAAGAAGCGCCATGCTCAGGAGCAGATCCGCTGGTTTGCTTCCTCCAGATGGGCCAGCGAGCCCCCGTTACGTCGGCTCCAGCCCTCATGTAAACAGCAGAAGGCAGGATTTACAGGAACTCCAGGCCAGAGACTGAGATTTCACACTCCAACAGAGAGAAATGAGGCCCAGCCCGGAGGATTTTTGTCACCAAGCACCCCTGCTGTCAACACCCGTCAGAACTGGACCTACACTTCCTTATTCTTGCCCCGTCCATCCCCACCTCCGGGTCCCACCTTGTCACGGCGAGTTCTGCTTTGTTACAAATGGAGATCGGCCGAATTTGATGTGGCTGCTTCTCTCCCGTGCACATGGCTGTTAGTGTGAGTTGAACCTTGTATTGAGCCTACATAAAAATTTCATGAGCTGAATATAAAGGGGCAACACAATAAAGACCTTGAGGCATTTATTATTACCAAACACGGTAAAGCCTCAGTGTGTGAACAAGGAAATTGAACCTGGCATTTCTAAATGCATTTGCCTCCCGCTAATCTGTGCTGTCAAAGAAAAGCACTTCCTGATGAAAGGTTTGCCTCTAGATGCAAAGAAAGAGGAAAAGCGCACGGCGCGGCACTTGATGGTTTTGGAGAACAGTCACATTGTGTCTATGATGGAGTCTGACTTGCATCCAGGTTCACATTCATAGGATTCAACATGAATACAACAGCACCTGAGCCAGAGCTGAAACGTGGCCAGCAGCTTTGCTCCACATATCCTTCCCCCTTCTTCCTCCCTTCTTCCCTCGTCCTTCGTCCCGAAGGGCTGGTTGTAATAGTAATAACCTTAGAACATCACAGAAGCTCCCCGTGCAATCAGGACTTTGGCCTCCAGCGTCAAAGGAATTGTGCCTGTCAGGGAGCGCAGCTTTTATCCTGGCCTCTGTGTTGAAAGACAGCTAAAATAGAGTTCAATCCAATATTGTCCGTTTGCTACAGGGTTAATCACAGTGGTCCATCTGGTTTCTCTTCTTCAATTTTTCTCACTCGTGTCGCAACTGTATCGTGTGTCACAGAAAAGAAGCTGTGGTGGAGATTGTTTACTGTAGCTCAGATACGATCAGTCAGAAAAAGCAGATATGCTAATGTTGCTGTTGTGTTAAGGTCAAAATCTCAAAATCTATCTGCAAAGGGCACAAACTTTGTTTTCTAACTAGAAAGTGTCATCACATTACATCATGTTGAACTAAGGTATTGACAGCAAATTAGGATATCGACAGTCAAATTTAGCTCAACCCACCCAGATATGTTACAGTGCACCACAGTGCCTCACTTACACTCTGTGGCTTTGGTATTTGCAAATAAAGTCAAGGTTAGCTCGATACCTGAACCTGTGGTTTTCTGTGAACTACGCTCTGAGTGGCACCGCGCTGGACTCGGCCTAAGCCCTTATTCCGCATCATCTATCTCATCACATAGACCGGCCGACCTCAGATGACTTTGCAGACACACTCTGCAGTCCACCAGGCACGTGCACATCTCTCCCCCTCTCTCTCTCCCCCTCTTCCTCTCTTTCCCTCCCCCTCTCCCCCCCCCCTTCTTCCTCTCTCTCCCTCCCCCTCTTCCTCTCTCTCCCACTCTATCGCTTTTCCTTTCTCCCAGTGGCGAGTTGCACCACTTGTGATCACAACCCTCACCTGTGCTTTCCCTGCCCTTCTGTAATGTACAGTATGTTGGAGTAAGACAAGGAGAGGACTGCCCTCCATTCGCATCAGCATGTGCTATTGTAAGTTCACTTAATCTGGAGTTGCATTAATGGAACGACTGACTTTTAAATGCTAAATGCTACTAATTTAGCTGCTCTGGTATAAAAAGGTTGTTTGTTTTGGACATTTACAGTATGCCTGGTTTTGCATCAGTCACCTCTCTGCAGGTCTCTGCAAATATCTTCCACAGATTCAGAATAAAGTTCAGGAAAAGGTCATACAGATAAATTCTACACTTGCTCTAGTCTGTCTCACTGTAAAACCAGAGTTTCAGAGAATACCTACTGTTCCCACCTGGTGTATTATGACTTCGTCAACTGAGATTGTGTGACATCAAAAACATGATCTGCCTGCATTTTTCATCCTCCATTCATTAATGCAGCACCTTTCTATCAAGCATGTCAACCATTTCCTTTAACCATTAAACAGACCCTCTCAGCAATGATCCATGGAGGAACATCAATCCTTCTCACTGTGCTCCTCCAGGCTCGCTGGAGCTGTGATGCATTGCACCACTGAGATGCTCGATTTGCAGGGAGGGGAGTTAAATCAATCAGCTCAAGAAGTATGCATCATCTAATTTTGCAAGCTCCCATCATGTAGTGGGGCTAATTTATGGGGTCACAGTGGGGTCATGGCTGCATCTGCAGTGATACACTGTAATCAAGCCAGGGTCTGTGGAGCAAAGGCCTGCAGGACATTAATCAACTGCCTGAGCTGCCACTATGTCCTGCTGGGTGGTGAACTACACACGCACAGTACAATAAATAAAATATAAGTCACTTGTGAACCATACCGGTATCATCAGGATGCATACACACAGATACAGACCCTGCTCTCTGCTACTTCTTCCTATTAACAGTCACACTTAAAGATATCTCCCATGTGCACAGCCGCCAGTGTAAAGTACCTTTTCATTAAACTCTTATTGTGTGGGCCTTGGGGGTGAGGTGTGTGTGTGTGTGTGTGTGTGTGTGTGTGTGTATGTGTGTGTGTGTGTGTGTGGGGGGGGGTGCTGCCTGGGAGCGAGTGTCTACAGTACCTTACCTTACCGTGTTTGTGTGTGTCAAAGAGCAGCAGAACAGCGAAGGAGCGAGAAACAGACAACAAGACGGAGCGTGTGGAGATAAAGAAGCGGAGGGGAGAGGCGTGGCAGTGATGTATGGTCCAGATTCCCAGGTTGAAACTATTGTCTTTAAATCACGAGGCCCCCTGAGCAGCGGCCATTACCAAGACTTACTACAGGGTCATATGACTGAAAAGGGAGCAATAGCAGACGTCAGACGTTTATATCACTACATGGATTTTTATGTGGTCGCTTCCAGTCAATCATTTTCTCCATAGCAGTGTTACACACATGCAGTATCCTGTTTTAGTTAACTCTCTTCTGTAGGTGACTGAGTGTCTGTGTCCCCTTGTGAATATTCCATCTAATGGCACAATAACTCTTAGATTATTTACTCTGACGTCGTTGCATCTGCAGCGCTTGCTGTACAGTACATATGATGCATTCATGAGTTTTGAAAATGAATGGATAATTGTTTCCATTGTGAGACACAATTCCTGCGCAACAATGATTGGTGTTAGTGGACTTATTTGCCCCCAGAGGTGTCATTAGTCTTTATATGTAACACACTGCTGAAAGATTTGCTGAGAGCATGACCTGCTGACACACTGATGAGTAAGTGCTTTCCTCTCCCACCTGCACTGCTTTGACTTCAGAACGATAATAACAAACATAAGTAAATGATTTGTGTCTGGTGCATCTACAGTATTGCAAGATTAAAGTGCTGTGTTTGGAACTTGGAGTATTTTCAGTTTATTAAAGGTCAAAACACCTAAATATTAAACCAACATTTTCCTTATTCAAGCACAAATGCCCTTGCAAACCCACATTTACTCACACAAATACACACACACTCTTGTTAAATGAGAAATGAAAGGTGGCCTTTCCATCTATACAGGATAAAACAGTAACCTTTCATGTGGACCACAACCCTGTCTGCTTCTATTGGACATGCGGCGTCCACGTGTCCTCTGGTTTCACCTCAGTAAGAGGTGAGCTCCTAAAACCAGTCCATGTATGATCACTCTGTACATGTACATGGCTGCATTAGTCCAAGGCTTCTCTTCCTCTACATCAAAGACTCCACATACATGTAACTGCAGCATGTCCTTCATATGGCACCTTTGTAATTTCAGCCCGCTGCTGTACCTCTTTTAAAAATATATTATACACAGATGTTAAACATTTTTTATTTTTGTTCCCTTGGCACCGAAACACAATGCAGCTAGACTTAATGGGATTAATAATTATAATAATGATAATGATTCTGATTACCTTGGTGTTTTCAGCTGGGAGGACAATTGCCTCCGAGGAACGCTGACCGGTGACTTTTTAATGGAAAAAAAAACATTTTATATAATGAAATTCGAAAATATATTTTTAGAAATGTAACCTAAACAATATAATATTAATACAATCCAGGCACGGCCCATTAATGCTTAGTAGTCCTTTTCCTATCTCTGATATTCTAAACATAAACACTCATGAACACATGAGGCCTGTGCATCCTCATTTAGGTGATTGACGTCGTATAGGGAAGACACACATGTTATTAAAGGGAGTTCCCACAGAGTTAAGGTACTGTAAATGTAATCTTTTCACCACAGGTCTCCTCCAGATTATTGCCTGGGACAGAGTAGCCCACAATGCCAGACGGACCTGCCAGTTTAATTTAGTCAGTTAGGCCATCATCATATAGTCTACACGTGCCTAAGAAGCTGAATCAGCTAGAAGAAACAGCAGGCTAGTGTTCTGCACCAACAGGCAGCGTCCGGCTGTGTTTTCCTTCTCTTCTGTGATGTGTTTAAAATGAAGACTTGCTATTATGTAGCTGTCCCCTCTGACTCAATGCTGTGTCTCCAAGGGGACAACACATTTACATTGTAGCCATGGACACCACATCTATCACCTTGTGCATGGCATTCAGTGACTCGCAAATTAAAGAAGAATCAGTCGTGATGATGTCAGGCAAGCGCTGCACTGAGACCTCGTGATAAAAAACAAAGTAATAACATTTAGCAAAAGAAGAGTGGCGAAAGCATTAGTGTGAATTAACAAACTGTGTTCTTTAAAGGAGCCAAGTGTAATTTGTCATTTTAATCGGTGAAACCTATAGGTGCCTTGTAGAGTCATACTGTACTCTGCTGCTCCAGTGACCTTACAAGGTCACGCTGGATATGGCATGAGGTGAATGACAAGCATGTCCCTTGGCCTGATGATATGATATTCCCAGTCAGGTCCTCACCGGGACTCTTGGTCCTATAGTGGCTCTGACTTACTGAGCTCAGGCCCTCCAGCTGTTTAGAGTGCTATATTTCAAGTAATTGAGTTGTGGCATATGAGAGCGGGCCTGTGTGTGTGTGTGTGTGTGTGTGTGTGTGTGTGTGTGTGTGTGTGTGTGTGTGTGTGTGTGTGTGTCCATTGCTATGCCTGAATAGATGCTTTAACTGACATTTCAAAAGTAATTGAGACGTACAGTACATAAGAGGGAATTAACTTACCGGCTGTCAGACTTACAAGCTGAACTCATCACAACGTTGCTCTCCCTGTACCGTCAAGAGACTAACATTGTGTGTGTGCACATGCCTACGATGCATTCTGCTCCACTGCAGAACTCCTACCAGGTGTACAGAGGCATTGCAAAGACCACTGTGGCGTGTTATTACTGTAGCTTTACTGTACTTTCTCTACAACAGGGTCTGGATAATAGAGTTTGAACATGAATATAGTCTTAGAGGCAGTGTCTTCAGGTGGAAAAATACAGTCCCTCATTTTCCTTCTTTAATCTCAATCATTTCCGTCAACACCATTTTCCCTTTAGTGATGGTTTTCATGGTGACTTCTTATGTAAATGGGGTTCTGCAACAAACAGACTGAACATCTGCACATATTTTGATACAAGATGGTAGCAGACAAAATTCTAAAAAGGCTATAGTTCCGAAAGGTTTTGTCAATGATTGCCCAAAATATATAGACAATTAATCTTGGTAATATACAGTAATGACATGTCCACACATGTACAGTATAAAATACGTTACACAATAGTATACTTTTGGCATCATAACCACCTACTCAGCAGTGGTGCCTGGCCAATCTCCTGTAACTTAGACCCACGCTGCGATTAAAAGTCTAGTTATTACGCCAAAACTGTTTTACCAGTTCTGCCTGTATAATAATATTAATAAATACATTAACCATGCATGCTGTTTTTTGGATGACTAAACTTGGAAGTCTACAATTTACATTATTTAATATAAAGGCATCTTTCATCTAATGGTGTGATGCTGACTTAAACACCACACAATCAAATCAGTGAACCTCAAGGACAGAGCTGAGCCAACAGCTGGCTACTCTGCACATATCCTCCAAGGTCACAGTGATTCTGATGTTAAAGAACCGCCAATACAAACACCACAATAGATTATGTATGTATTAGATCTTAACCTAATAATGGTGTTCAAGAGGTTTATGTACAGTTCTACAGTATGTGATGTTGCTGCCATTTCTAGTAAACAGACTATTACTACATTCAGTCGACTCAAATCCATGGCAGTCAGTCTTGGCTCGGTTTCTTTTCTTGTCCTCAGCCTGTAGAAGCAATTGTCAGAGCCTGGCTTGAGTAATTCTTCCAGGTAAGCAAGTTGACAAGCTTTCTCTACTGCTTCTTTATCCTAGGACATTTCATTCTAGACATTTGTCTCAGCACCTTATTTATATACAGTAGCTGTCACATCTACTATTTGACCCATATTACTGAGACAATGCTGACACTTACTGACCAATAAAAATAAAACACTGATCACTGGATCACAGCAGCATATTTACGTAGTCTTAATCTAGGAGGTCAAGGTCATCTTTCACAGGAAAAGTATTTTTTTTAAATTAACGCGGAATTGACAATAAAAACTTTGTCGTTCATGAACCATGGTATATTTATAAACTAAAGTATGACACAATATTTATAACATTACGTTATAAAAAAAACATAACGTTTTTTCAGGTTACATTAACAGTTAAAATAATCTACCGTAACCATCATTTAGAGGTTTTTCTAGATAAAGCTGTATTTGAGCAGCCCCTGGTGGATACATTTACACATGCAATGGCGATTGTCCCAACTTTACACCAAATCGCTGTATTTAAGGCTTCGAGGGTTGTGGACACTACACTGTTTAATATCCAATCTGTAATTATTATGAGTATACATGCGTGGTTGTTTCTTTTTTCATATCACATTTGAGAACACTGGTAAAACGCTCTTCATGAGGCGGAACGTAGGGTCTCCCCGGAATCTTTTTCCTGTTCTCAGCGGAGCACGGAACATGTGACAGTTACACCAGTAATGCTAACCAGCTGTTTAGCTGTCTTTGCCGGTTGTATCAGTCACTCGCGTACAGTTTTTCACCATTCCGCTGTATTTAGTTAACTGCTACAAATCTGCGTGACAGTGACTGTGTTGTTTATGCGTCAGGATTTAATGCAGCGGAGGGGCTAAAATGAGAGAAGGGTGAGTGTGTCTGTTCTGCTAGACATAGCTAACCAAGGTTGCTAGTGATAGCAAGCTAACGTGAGCCTAAGAGAAAGACGAGGAAATAGCTTTGACCAAGCTAACACCTCGTTGCTAGCAGATATTAAGTTGGGACAGGTTTAATTTTGATTGATTGTGTGGTTGAACGCGTCAGACTCTGTGTAGTGCATTCGCCTCCCCGTCCCATCAGCCCCAAATAGATGTATTTGTTAAGCTACAGGCGTTAACGTTAAGTTAATTAGCCTTGGGGTTAGCTAAGCTAGCTAACGCTAACTGTCAACGTAGGGCTCACATTTTTGCTCTTTAGGCTGGAAGCTGAAATTTGCTCCATGTGAATCGGATTAAACATCTCGTAATTGTGTTCTATGTGTCAAGTTTCGAGTTTTTTCTTGGCATCAGAATGGATCTAATGGATCACCAATCGTAGTGCTCCACCCAGGTCCTGAGCATTTACTGGGTAGCTGCATCTGTTTCTACTGAGCCAACATCTACGCTTATCATCTAAATTGGGGTTGATGATTACTTCGTTGATCGTCATATAAGTATTTTTTGTAACACTGTTACACTGTGCAGCAAGCATATATGGTAAACATGCACCGATCTCCAGGAGCAAACGCCTTCTGCTCCTGTGTGGCAAGTGGACTGACTGCAGTAGTGGAAGTCACGTCTTCAGTTGTGTGTTAAGCTGAACAAAGAATGGTAGAGGTCAGTGCAGCTTAATGGACCGTGTGACTGAATTAGTGGTCCAAGGGTCTTTTTTGAGTTGATTGTGCCCAGTTTGTCTGTGCAGTTTATTAATGGCCATTATGTAACGACTTCTGCTTTCATGGGATGGTTTGCCTGGAGCCCCATCTAATGCTTTTATTGACGTTGCAGGACATTGTCCAGTATGTAGCTCTGGCTTCTGATGAATCCAAATCCCATTTCACAAACCACTTCAAATGGATGTTCATTATAATGATGAGAACTGATGCCTCTGTACTTACTTTCTCTTGTGGCTCTCTCTGTATGTGTAGTGTGTGTGTTGTGTGACTCAGCCAGTGTCTTGCCATGGAGAAGCCCTGGAGGCTGTGGGGGGCAATGGAACGTTGTACCCTGACTCTGATTTCCTGGTCCTGGGGTGCCTGTCGAGTCTCCCTTTTGGCCCTCATCCTCACCTTCCACCTGTATGGAGGATTTTTTCTACTTGCGCTCATCCTAGCTTCAGTGGCTGGCATCCTCTACAAGTTTCAGGATGTGCTCCTCTACTTCCCTGACCAGCCTTCCTCCTCCCGCCTTTATGTCCCCATGCCAACAGGAATCCCACATGAGAATGTGTACATCCGCACCAAAGATGGCGTGAAGCTCAACCTCATCTTGCTTCGCTACACAGGAGGGGATTCCACTTCTGGAGTTGCTTCTGGTAATCAAAGCAGCCCCACATCCTCCGCTCCTCCAACCATCCTGTATTTCCATGGTAATGCGGGTAATATTGGCCACCGAGTGCCAAATGCCCTGTTGATGCTGGTCAATCTGAAAGCAAACATAGTGCTGGTGGACTACCGTGGCTATGGGAAGAGTGAGGGTGAGCCCAGTGAGGATGGGCTTTACCTGGATGCTGAGGCCACACTGGATTATGTAATGACCCGACCTGATCTGGATAAGACAAAAGTGGTACTCTTTGGCCGTTCACTGGGAGGCGCTGTGGCTGTGCGCTTGGCGTCAGTCAACCCTCATCGTGTAGCGGCCATCATTGTTGAAAACACCTTCCTCAGCATCCCTCACATGGCAGCAACACTCTTTACCTTCATGCCCATGCGCTTGCTGCCCTTGTGGTGCTATAGGAATCAGTTCCTGTCCTATCGACAGGTGACACTGTGCCGCATGCCTTCACTGTTTGTGTCTGGTTTGTCAGACCAGCTCATTCCACCAGTTATGATGAAGCAACTGTACGAGCTGTCTCCATCACGGACTAAACGTCTGGCCATCTTTCCTGAGGGAACGCACAATGATACTTGGCAGTGTCAGGGCTACTTTGCTGCTTTGGAGCAGTTCATGAAAGAACTGCTGAAGAACCAGGCTCACGAGGAGAGTGCTCAGTCCTCAGCTAGTGTCACAATTATCTGACAAAAAGGACCAATAGGTGGATGGGATGGAAGTGGAGGACGTCAAAAAAGTTGGATGGAGCTACTTTGTTGATTTATGAAAGAATGTACATTTTTAATGCTTTTGTGTGGGTTTTTTATTTTATTTCACTTTGTGCAAATTAAACATTTCTTAAAATGTGATTATTTGGGGGGTTTGGACAGGGAGCAATGCCCTGGTGGGATCTTTTGTGTTACAGCTATGAATGCATGTATTTATGAATGAAAACAGAACATCCATGCCCACACCACGAGGCATGTCATAACCACAGAGGAACGATCTTTTAACAGTTCTGCTTTTCTAAGGATTGTTGTGTTAAAAACACATTACTGCTGGAATTAAAATGACATTTCTTCTGATATACAAAATGAGACACTGAGCCTGTGTACATATTTGTTAATACATTGCACTTTTTTGTTCTTTAATGCTGAGCAATACTTTCAGGAGCATAACAATGATTTCAGTCCCCCTTGGCCAGTGATCTTTATTATTGAGGAACTATAACAGCTTAATAAATATCCACTCTTTATGTTTGGGTCATTGGCATTAAAACGTAAAAACAGTGACTGGTTAGTCACAAAGTGATAGCTGAGTTGCTAAGATAAGAGGACGTGGTTAATACATCTGCCCATCATAACAAAAACATTCTTCAGCTCTTATTTCCTGTTGTGGTAATTCTGTTTGGTGAGATTGGGACAAAGCTCTTCCTGTTAATGAATTAACTAGCACACAGAATAGGGTTTGAGCACCTTTGAATTCTGTAGGTTGGTAATACTTTGTTTGGGTGAAATATGTTACTAAAGCGATGGGTTTCGGTTTCTTCTGTGAGGTCTCTCTCCTACTACAGCAACATAATCCCTGTCTGTGCTACACTGAAAGAGCTGTAGTCTCCCATTTAGACTAGCCACAGTGTTTCTAAACAGCTGTGGACAGTCAGAATTATTACAAATGCTCCAAATAGGTGTACAAAGTATTATATTGCAACTGGGCCTGAATCCATCATAAGAACTTAATCTACAATATGAGCTATTCCTATTTAAATGTTATTATTTTGTAGCCATTCTAATCAGCCTCATTCTCTTTAACTGATAATTTGTGGTTTCATCTGATCCTGTGCTTACGTCGAACGTGGCTTTACTCAGTTGAGGGCTTTTAATGAGTTAATTGAGCTTTCCTGCACGTCTTCCAGGGGGTGGAGCAGAGCCTGACAAGTAAAACACTGTTTTCTGCTCCTGCTTTCCAGATGCAGCATGACAGACTGCAGTGGTATCTAAGCCATTTGAATTCAGTCAACCGATATCTTTAGCCATATTTCATACTGCTTGTCAACAGTATGGTCAACAAACGGCACCAAAATACCAAATTTGTGTGTCAGCGTGACAACAGCTTGAATGATGGCTACCAAGAATGTACATTTTGTGACTTTTTCCACTGGTGGCACTAAACAGTTCCAGACATTTTTGTATTATATTCATACAGTTTTTTTCTCATTTGATTTCTCACAGATTTTTTTCTAAGTCTTGACATTCGTGAGAGTTTGCAAGTTGCAAGCCGATGTGCGATTATGCTGAGTTAGTCACATTTCTACACTTGCACGTTGCTGACGTCATTTGTGCACATCGACCTACGCCCTGCAGCGACTACACGTGAATTAAATAGATTATGTAAAAACCTTTATCTACAGTATGTGACGCAGTGAGTTTGAGGCATTTTCCATTTTAGAGTGCTGTTTTTTTCTATTCAAAACAGTGTCAACAACTTCTTTTGTAAGCACACATTTTCACTTTCTATTTTCTGTACTGTAACATGCAATAAATTAATACATTAAAATCATCTTTCGTGTTTTTTGATGAATCACTGATGTTAAATTCTTAGATTTGCAGTTTATTCTGTTATGCTGCCTTTTAAAGTTTAAGCAATGTTGACACTTCCCTCTTTTACAGCTTGCTGGCTCCTCTGTCAGCTCAAATGGTGTCACTCAAATGCCTTTCTATTTAATTTGAAGACATACTCCCCTCGTTTGCTTCCCACACTGTCACAACTGCCAAGTCTAACCTTCCTGTGCCTCCCCCTGCCTGCGATAATCTCTCATTTAGTCCACTCCACGCGGAGAAGTTGTTGTGAAGTGGAAGGAGGGAGACATAAAAAAGCGGAGACATTAGTTAGAGCTGCTGGACAGGCAGGAAGCTGAGTGTGGTTAGCTGAGCGGAACAGTAGAGGGGAAGCTGCTTTTGTACAGTTTTCTTTCTGCGTAGTCCCTCCAGTCAGTCAAGGACATTATTGGGCCACACAAGAGTTACAGTACGGCTGGATGCTCCAGAGAGGATACACTGACACACGCAAACCTTGAGTATTTGTGCTGTTCGTCGGTCAGAGACAGTGTAGGCAAGCGTGCGACTGGACATGCGGCCAGTGTGAGCTCCTGAGCGACTGCGTGGGTCCTGCGATGGCAGTGTTCGCAGGCGGCAAACGGTCCAGCGAAGGCAGGGCGTCGTGGCCGGCGATCGCGCTGACGCTCGCCGTTTTCACCTCGTCCTCGTTCTCGGCGTTCTCCCTGTACCAGCTGATGGCTCTCAGAGCCGAGGTGGAGGGTCTGAAGTCAGACGTGTGTCGCAGGAGACACGAGGGACAGGAGGCCGAGCACGAGGGACAGGTGAGGTGTGAAATACGCAGCATCTGCATCGGCGCCGGCGTCGGGTCGCACAGACGGCCAAACTTTTGTCTTTGTGCGTGTTGCGTGTGCGCAGACTGATACTGTCCGTGGCGGGAGAAGCGAGGAGGCCTTCTACCAACCTCCGTCTGATCACGACGTCACCTTGATCAGAACCATTCGAATGGTGACCGGAGAAGAGAAAGGTACATGTAACGCTACTGTTTATGCTCATTTCTGCATCTGTGGTGGTTTTCTAGTAAATAGGAAAAACCTCAAGTACATCGTGGCCTTTACTTTGCCACGGGCTGTTATTTAATTCTAATACTGGGAATGGATTCACCATTTAAGACGAGCAGAAGCAGAAGGAAACAGACGGGTTATAAGAAAACTCTGATCAGGCCATTTTTGTTACAGTGTCTCAGCCGTGTCTGCAGTTGTTGGCAAACAGCAGCAGGAAAACCTTCAGTAAAGGTCAGTCATACTTATTTATTTATTTCACGTAATTCACATTTTTACATAATCAGTATTTTAAACAGAACTGAGACAGATTATCTTGCTGTCATCTCCAGCTGCTTTGAAAGGATTTTTAATTAATACTTTTTTTTAAATCAGAAATTGCCTTTGAGCCATACACAGGTATCCCCTGGCAGGTCGGGCTGAGGAGGGGCTCGTCCCTGGAGGCAGGCAGAGACAGCATTCTAGTCAAAGAGGAGGGCTACTATTTCGTGTACAGTCAGGTGGGTCCACTGGTTGTCATTGCATCATGTGTCCACATGGCGGTGCTGCTGCGCTGCCTGTAAATCTGCAGGATTCAAACAGGAAATCACTAAGCAGTCTCAGTACAGTGGATTAAGGAGAGTATACGATGTGGAATACTACACAGGTGTACTACATGGACACAACGTTTGCAATGGGCCATGTGGTGATACGGAAGAAGAGAAATGTGGTGGGAGATGAGCCTCAGTATGTGACCCTGTTCCGCTGCATCCAGAACATGAACCGTCTTCACCCTTACAACACCTGCTACACAGGAGGTGAGTCTGGGGTGTTGCTTATTTCCAGTTATGCCTATAAACTCATTAATTCAGGTGTTTGGAAAGGTTTTCAGAAACCCTCTCCAGTTGTGTGTGCCTGTGTCTATAAGCTTTAGGAGAACCAGAGACTCGCTAGTCCAAGGCTTAAAGTGAGGCTTTTCTCCAGGTATTGTGAAGCTGGAGGTCGATGATCTGCTGGAGCTCCTGATCCCTCGTTCCACAGCCAACGTGTCCTTGGACGGAGACGCCACGTTCCTGGGTGCTGTCAAACTGGCTTAAAGCGCGTCACCCCACCTCACACCCAAGGGATGCTGTTGTCATGGGAACCAGGTGCCGTAACGTGATAAGGTGCAACAAAGCACAGTACTTACGAGGCTGCCTGACTTGGGTTTTCGTGCGAATGCAGGAGGTAGCTCTTTTTTCAGATACAGTTCACCTCACATACAGCTTTATTATGCTTATTTCTACCACACAAAAACAAGACATAACCAAATACTTGCATTAATCACTGTTAAGTTTCATGTACTGGTAGTAAATCTTTTTCATAATCTCAAATGTACTAATCAATGGTTTTTCATATGTTTACTCTTTAACCATACAGTAACCAACCAATAAATAATTGCAATGATATGGCTGGGCTTCTCTATGTCACCATCTGACCTGGATGGACCCCAATATGCCTAAATGACAGAACTTCAAAAGCAATGAAGCCACCGTTATTGCAAGGTTGATTACGTCATCTTGAGCCTGTGTGGGTGCTGTTGTTCCTGTGTTGGGCAACAGAAGGAAAAAGACATCCTGTCAGATGAGAGCTGAGAGGAGACAGCGAGAATCAAGTCAAAGAGCCTATTTTAGGCTTAAGGCAAAACTGCAGGCAGACGATGTCGCCACATTGAAAGGAGCTGCTCAATGAATTTGTAATGCCTGAGGATCCTAAAGAGAAGTGTGAGATACCCTCCACGGATAACTCTCCAGTTTAGATGACATTAAGCGGCAGGAGGTGGGACGGCGTCGTGCTGAATAGCTGAGCTACAACATGAATTATTCGAGTTTTGCGCTTTCGCAGCTTGCTCAATTCACAGCAGGAAAGAATCCTTGTGATATCGAATTCATCAGACACGATGACACTGATATTAACTATATATTACTGGAATCTACTTGGCCCTAAAGAAAACAGCATTATTAAGTCAGTATTTTATTTAAATTTGTTTTATTCTGGGGCCTCTTTTACCTGCTACACACACACACACACACACACACACACACACACACACACACACACACACACACACACACACACACACACACACACACACACACACACACACACACAGGCCTTCTGTCTGTCGGGGCAAAGAGTTAAACAAAGCCCAGTGGGTGGTCACTTCTTCACTCGGCATTTTGCCCTCAGAGCCATGGCTCTATTTGACAAGAAGAGGGACCAAAAAGGGGGAGGAAGAAAGCCTTTAATGGGAGTCTGAGTAAGAAAGATCTCCAACAGACCTAATGGGGAGCATTAGTGGACGAGTGAGCCAAAGAGGAGAGTGAGTATATGAAGGTAAAACATAAGAGGGCGGAGGCGCAACCTTCTAGCGCTGTGGAAGTCAGAGACGGTCTTTGATGAGCTGGTAAACACATCAGGCGGCTGAACAAACACCAGATAAGAAAACGGGAGGAGGAGGAATATTTAAGAAGAGGGTAGCAGAGCACAGACCTCTACTATAAATGTGTCAAGCATGATACTCCCCCTCCCTGTGGGCCACAAATGTCTTTGTGTGGTGCCATAGTGACGGCTGGCGTGTCGGCGGAAGCTGATGTCATTGTGAGCTGGGCTCTGAAAGGAGAAACCAGCATCTGACCGGAGAATCAGGAAATGAGACCTGCTGTGTACACATGCTGGCCCTGTGTGTAGTTCACACACTCACAGTTTACGAAACAGACAGACGCAGAGCAGATCGGCATAATAAAGCGTTTATTACAATGTAAAACATACCTCTCCTGCAGCAAACATCCATAAAGCGGCTCAAGGACATAATGTATATTAGCACACGTTTACCTCTGCTCCCCGACCCACACTGTGCTTCAGTTTACTACACACTGGTCCAGTATTTGGGGGATTACTTTGATCTGCTGCAGTCGGCCTAGCGTAATCAGCCTGATCCAGAGCTCTCCAGCTGAACGCCAGGCGCCACTGCCCGGGTTTTCTCATTTAAATGAGGATTTGGTTTATCAACAAACCGGACCGTGCCAGGCGTCACTCTGCATTCCGCGCTCGCTGCTCAGCGCGTCGCGGCGCTTTAATGGAGTCAGCCGGAGGAGACGCTAATTGTTTTCTGATGTGCCGAGCGCGAGCGGCGCGGCAGAACGGCAGCGCCGCGTTTGATGGGGTTCATCTCCTCGCTCCCTTGACTGCAGAAGATCTGCTGGGATAGACGCTGATCTATAATTCATGCAGGAGGATTCAGCGTTTGCGTGAAGCCAAACCGTGATGAGATGTGGGCACGCAATGAGCAGATGAGCAGATTTAAAAGTTGTTTTTTAAAGGCTTATCTAGAATTTCTGGGTTTTTTTTTTACCTCAAGGACATGGGTCTATCACAGAGCAGAGGAAAACATCAAATGGACGGGAGCAGGGGAGGATTTTGATTTGCCACCACTCCCTCCCCCTCCCCTCTCGTGACTCCCACTCTCCACTCTGCTCCGTGGCTCCAGGATGGAGCTGTGGCAGCCACAACTGCTGAATGTAATAATAGCAAGTGCACAAATTCTCGGTGCGCGTGTCTTTGCTTTGCTTTGATGCTGATGGGGCAGAGTGGGGAGTAGAAGGAAGCTGAGGCGATGAGAGGAGGTAGAAGGTCCAGGAGGAGACACATCGCCTGCACTGGGCTCCAACGCTCGCCTCTTTAACTCTATGGCTTCTCTCTCAGGTCCCTGTTGGAGTGTTTGCATGCAGCACACACACACACACACACACACACACACACACACACACACACACACACACACACACACACACACAAACACACAAACACATCATCCCCCCAGCTCGCATCAGCTCTCGTGATAAGCAGTTGTAATTAGAGATTTAAACTCCCTCTCACTCTCCTATTTCTCTCGCTCACAAAGACACTTCCTCACCCACTGACGAACTCTTAAATCTCTCTCTCTCTCTCTCTCTCGCTGAATCCTGCTCTCTCTCTCTCTCTCTCTCTCTTTCAAGTACACCCCCTTCATTCAGCCAAACTGGAGCTCTCTCTCTCTCTCTCTCTCTCTCTCTCTCTCTCTCTCTCTCTCTCTCTCTCTCTCTCTCTCTCCCCCCCCCTCTCTCCCCCTCTCCCTCTGATGGGATGTGTGTGAGTGAGTGAGTTTAGCCTATGGGTGTAGATGTAGAGGCAGCTGGGAGTTGATTTCTCACTTGTGTTCTCTTGGAGTATTTCTGATCTCTGCAGCTGAGACCAGACTGTCTCTGCATTTTATTATCTAGCTGAGGAGAAATGTTACAGTGAGGTATGGTGCCACTTGTGTCCTTTGTCTGCTTACTTTCTTTATGTGTGGTGATGTAACGTGTGCATTTCTGTTGATTTTAGTCACATTTATTCTCCAGTGAAGTTTTTGTTGTTTTCTCAGGTTGATAAATTTCGATTGAAAATACTGCTTTTTGGTAAAGAGCTTTGTCTTTGTTTACGTCTCCTTGCTGGCGTTCGCCCTCAGTTGGTGTGTGTGTGACGGTTGGCAGCGCACAAAGGGAGAAAACAGGTTTGTTGGCTTGTTCACCGCACACACACACACACACACACACACACACACACACACACTCCAAAGCCTTTGGGTGCTGGACATCAGTTGGGCGTCGTCCCAGTTTGAGTGGACCTTGGGCGACTTTCAAGCCAATGCTGCGTAGTTGTGTGATGTGTAAAGAGCACGGCCGTGTGTCCGTGCTTGTGGAGACTGAATGGAGGGAAGTAGCGAAGCAAAACAAAAGCCTGGTGGACAGAAAGCGCACACGAGGAGGATGATTTAACACCCTTCGCGGCTCTGTGTGACCCGGCAGCTCACAGATGGGCTCATTCACATGTTTGTTGCTCCTGGTGAAGTCTTTACTCAATACGATGCTGGGCTGCGATGGGTAAACACTGCACAGACCCACTCATGTAAAGTGATGCACAGTCGGATGACCAGCCATCTCACTCACATCCTCCCTTTGTGTGCGCTCACCCATCTGTCCTCTTGCCGGGCCAGATTGCAGGCCTCTGTGTCTGGCAGCCTTTCAGGGAGGTGTAACACTCGGCAGATAATCTTCACCTCACACTTCCACGACATTTCCCAGTCTGCTTCTTTTTTTGGACCGCGGCCGCGTGTGCCGCGCTGATCTGTGGTCAGCTGTTCAGCCACGCGGCCTCCACACTTAATCACCAACGCCTCTGATAATTATGAGGTGATTTATAAGCTCTGGATGAGACCACACAAAGACTTTATCCTGCAACAAAGCGCTTGATGGATCTGCTGCTGCCACGGCTCAGAGGTGTTCAGAGAACATACAGGCCCACCTGCAGTTCCACTCATGTAAACAGGCCGCCTGATGTGTTACGAAGCTGAAGCCCCGTGGCTTCGGCAGGACAGAAATGGATGCTTTTGTAAATGATTAAAGAGGGAAAGGGGCGAGAAGGTATGAAACCCAGCTCAAACCAGGAGATACAGGCACCACGCGCTACCTTCCACCTGCTCATCAATCACTGACACACCGCTGCAGTTCAGCTTCTGTTTGATAACAGCCTCAACTGTGGGCCTCCGTCAAACACCTTGGGCCATGTTCTTATGCCAAAGCTGGGTCTGGTGTATCTGGTTGTCTATTCTTGGAATGGACTGGCTTGTTACCATGCTTCCTTTACAGCTCCTCTGACAGACAACCCCTGATTAACCCCCACACACACACACACACACACACACACACACACACACACACACACACACACACACACACACGCACACACGCACACACACACACACACACACACACACACACACACACACACACACACACACACACACACACACACACACACATTTCATTATCCTTACTTCATACTTTATACATCTTACTTTGCATTCATACTTTTATTTTGACAGGATTATGGGGGTTACTGTTGATCTGGGGAAGCCGTAGATTTATCTCACCCTTGAATCATATTACTGCAAATAATTGTAATCCACACCAGTGAGCCACTGTACTACTTATTATAGATAATGAAAATGTGCAACAAGTAGGTACTGGGATATAATATTTATAATTGATTGACTGGTTAAAATGTATGTTTTTTTCTTTAATTTTGAAGAAATGAAGCTATTCATTCAAGCTGTTTACTACATTATGTCCACATGAATGATGCTATTTTCTATACAGTAGACGGTGGTTTAGTTTAGTTGTGCAGTCAGCAAACATCTCAGTGAATGCGTCAGAAGCTACGTACTGCATGCACTCGAGGAGCTGAGAAGTGGCTCTTCGGAGTGAGGCCCCCGGGGACCTGGCAGTTGGCTGAGTCAAACAGCAGCTACGACTAATGACAGGTGGTGGGACGCGCTGCTGGCAGCAGCAGAACCAGCGTATTATGTGGGGGCGGAAGACGTCCAGCAGGCTAACATTAAATCCAAACGCTTGCTCGGAGATTTAGCCCCATCTGACGAAAGCGTCCCATCAAAGCTGCGCTGTGTGCATGGAGTCACTGCTGAGCAGGTAAAAAAACTCTATGCTAACATCTTTTTATAGAATACTTCCTCATACTAATTTAGGTTTGCTGCTGGCATGTGACTGGGGCCTCGCAGACTTTGTTTCCTTTCCAGGGCTGACATTGGATACTGTGTGAGGAAGGGTCGGTGTGTGAGCCTGCCAGGACTTGTTCCTGTGTCCAGTCCGTGTCCAAACATTTATTACCTCTCACCTCCACCTCCCCTCGCCATCGCAGGCTCCCGTCCACCCACAGCGGCAGCCGTCTTTGCCTGCAGCTACTCGCTTTACACTGCAGCGGACGTGAGCGCGGCGACGGCGCCATCACAGGCTAACGATGGGAACAGGATTGGTTTAGCATTCACTTTAAACACGCGGCTTTGATCTATGCAGGGAGCCGTGGGGCAGTTTAGGACGCGATGAAAGATAACGTCTGGCTGTGATGCCGATGTGGCGGATTTCAAACATGTCATCTTTACCATTCATCTCAAATCAAATTAGGTCAATACCTAATGGGGCATGATGCCACCCTCTGATACGCTCCCTCTTACTGTCATGCTAATCTACTCCCAGTCTTTGTAAAGCCCTGTCTACAGATGAAAAAGAGATAGTGGAGATATGGATGAATGTGAAGCAGAAAGAGAAGTGTGTGACTCACATGGTGAGAAGAAAGAACGGTGTAAAGAACGAGGGGAGGTTTGTATTCTGTATATTTGTATTGTACTCAGTGATCGATAAATTCCTAGATTTTATAGAAATCACCTCTGAACTTTCTTAACTTTCTTTCTCTGTTCCTAAACAGATAAATGTAATGGTGCATTATTCAGAGTCACAGCTACTCTGACTCTTTGTAAGTTACGGGTTCACACCAGGACACTTATAGACGTGTACCTCCCACACATACGAAAGGCTGCTGTGGGTTACTGTTTGGTGCCAGTTAAAGCTATTAGGAAAATGACTTGAATGTAGAGCACTGTAAAAAATATGGCAGCACAAAAAACACAAAGCAGATGGTGCATGAATTTGTGTTAAGCTGCAAGAATGAATGACACTCGACAATATGATAAAAAAAAAAACATTCATGGAAACGCAATCTGTCCTGAAGAAGCTGGTGGAGCCTCTCACTGTTCATCCATAAACCAGTAAGTGTCCCACACGCCGGCAGTGGAGACATTTCAGAGACAACTCCAGGAATTCATCAATTAAATTATGACTAATGGTGAAAAGTGAAAACATACCTGACTTAATGCGGCCGTTGACGGTTGATGGGTGAGACCTGAATTAATTATGTGAAGTGCAGCGAAGAGATTAGGAGCGTTATCTGAGGAGCTGGCGCTGACAGACGGGGGCATTTTCCAGGAGGAACGAGCATGAAGTTAATTAAAAAGCAGATGATGTGTGAAGTGATGCAACAGAACGGAGAACCCTTTTCTCTGCCGTGCTACGATGTCTGCTCCTTTCCTGCTCATCTATCTTTATCTTCCCAGAGCGAGAGCTCCCTAAATATTCTCCGCTTGTTTTCCCCTGTGATCATATCGCGCGTCTTCCTTTGTTCGACGCGCTTATCGCCCTGTTCACGTTGGTGCTTGAGTGTTGCTCGGTGGTGGACGTGGATGTAGCGCGAAGGCAAAGATGCAGGAAGGAGATTGGGAATATTAAACAGCGGGTGGAGTGTGGAGGTGAAGCAGCGATGAACATCTTGGAGGCTGGAAATGGTGGGAAGGAGGTTTGTTTACAGAGGAAATGTGGCAGATG
Source organism: Betta splendens (assembly GCF_900634795.4). Classification (NCBI taxonomy): domain Eukaryota; kingdom Metazoa; phylum Chordata; class Actinopteri; order Anabantiformes; family Osphronemidae; genus Betta; species Betta splendens. The sequence continues at coordinate 6,929,913 of NC_040899.1, read as the reverse complement.
GCAGCTGTTAATTAAATAAAGGAGTGACATAGGCCAGTGGTTTCTGCACAACGAGTGTGTGTCTTTGTGTGACTTGTCGGTCCATGCCCAGGTTTTTCCTCCAAGGTCAACACAGGGAGATGATGAGCGGAGGTAATGACGACGGCGCTCATTAACTATTCATGACCTCACGCTACACTGCAGGGCCGAACTGCGTACGTGCTCGCGACTCATGTGCAGGAAACACCTGTGCTCCAGCATTTAGATGCCGCTGTGCCTTGTGTCTGTGAGCGAAATCTGACAGCTGGGCCGCATGTAAACATGAGATTTCCAGGAACTCCCATTCAGGCTGTGTTGTTCTCCCTGGTGTCAGTTCTCTTTGTCTGCCTCTTCTGTCTTTGTGGGCTGCCTTGGAAAAAAAAAAAAAAAAAAAAAAAAACTATCTCTGTTTGACTACAAACTCTTCAGGGCGTGGACGCTACATGAGGTGAAGCCAGGCACCTCCTCTTTCTGTGTGTGAGACCCTCCCACTGGCCTGTTGTGTGTGATCGCGGGGCAGAGGGGGCCGGGCGCCTGCGAGGCTGGGGGCGTGGCCGCACCCCTCCGATGGAGTAAGTGGGGCCGGCCTCGCCGGGGTCCGGAGAGGTGGGGGGGGGGGAGGGGCCGCGGGAAGTGGGAGAGAAAGACAGATGTAAAAGAATGAGCGGCTCCAAGCGGCAGAGTTGCCATGACTACGGAGAAGGGGATGAATGAGTGACATCACAGCGGCGGGGAGGTGAGGGAGTGTGAAATCGATTGGGGGCTGAGCGCGGGCGGGGAGGCGACTCTCGCTTGGGCTTTCGTCAGGCAGACACACTTCGCTCCCCTCCGTACGCGGTCGTCTCTCGCGGGCGCCTCTCGCTGGTAAGGCTTCTTCACTATTCCTCCCTCCTCGCTAGAGCGAGCGCTGGTTCTCCTGGTGGTGGTGGTGATGTTGGTGTTGATGTGTAGGTTCTGGCTGAGACCTGGTCCCTGTGTTTGGGTCTTGACAGGCGACCATGTGGACATGTGTCTGATCCCATGTGGGGCTCGTGGAGGGAGGGGAAGGGCAGATGTGCGTGCAGTTGTCATGACCTAAATATACCATAGGATGCGTAGTGTGTGTTTCTGGCTGGGCAGGAACAGCTGAGAGATCTTTCTCCATGCTGCGAGCCACTGCCGTGACTGATGATCGGTCAGGCGTCTGAGCTGCAGCCTCTGTTGTGGGTCCGCGTGCTTGTGACAGACACTTTCTTGCTGCGGTGTTGTTGTCTTGCAGCTCGGTTGGCTGATCGTCATGTGATAAGTTAGCGCTAGCGGAGGACCAGCCACATGGTCGGTGACCGGGCACTGGGTTCTCCGGGGCTCTCGTCGGCGTAAACAGCAGCTCTTCCAGCGTTTAGCCCGCACCCTGCTGTGTAAAGGTGGTCGCGGTGCACCACCTGCGTGTGCGTGCAGCCTGCTCCATTCGTCTGACTGGAGGCTAGCGGCCACGTTGATCCACGTTGACCCCGACAGACAAAACGCCACAGTTGGAGGGCAGGGGTCAGAGGTCACGGCAGAGCCAATCATAGTACTAAGCTCGGTGTCTCTTCTGTTTGGCCGGAACCCTGCATGTGGAAAGCGATTACATCAGAGATCAAAGGATTAAGATTTAGTCTAGATTTGGAGCATAATCTATTACTATAGTACGACTATTAGTTCGTCAGCCCTGACTGATCGAATGCAGCTTAAACTGTTGAGGTGAATTTTGGTGGTTGAGCTCATGTTTTTTCAAGGCCAAGGTTTTTTTTATAGATAAAAACACTGGACTGGAAGGTTTGGTGTTTTGACATCAAATTTATTCATCCATCAGCTTCTTATTTAGACATCAACAGTAAGCAGAGGACCGAGGGTGAAGACGAAGGCATCGTACCCCGAGGACCCACAACACGCGTTTTATGTAGTGTACAATAATGGCGTCGGGTTCAGGAACAAAGGCTGAACGCTGCGTGTTAAACGCAGCAGGGGAAATATTATTGTGGGTGAGTGGAGCAGGGAGTCTGTCTGTCCAGCCTCAGCGCTGCTGGTATGCTCAGGGTATCAATTATGAGGAGGGAGGGGGTGAGGAGCCATGGAGCTATTTCTGAGTTTAATTTGAAACTGAGGAAATCTGTTCTCTGCGTGTGTGATGTAAATTAGAGAAGTACAGTATAAATGATACACTGGGCATGAGTCACTGAGTGGAGGCCTTTACAGGCTGCACCAGCTGACCCAGGTATTATAAAGTGGTGCTGCTGGCAGGTCAAGTCAAGCTTTCTGGGAGCAGGAGTGAAACTCTCCACTTTGAGGACAGAAGTGGCCTGCAGCTCAACGCAGCTCCGCCTGCTGCCTTTCAGCTGTGAACCAGTCCACGCACTCTGCTTTTATTTTTCTATTTCTCTCCCCTGTCGCTCTTCTGTTCACCGTGCATAACTGGAGGTTGCTTAGTGACATGGCTGTTGAAGTCAGCGCGCGTGTGTGTGTGTGTGTGTGTGTGTGTGTGTGTGTGTGTGTGTGTGTGTGTGTGTGTGTGTGTGTGTGTGTGTGTGTGTGTGTGTGTGGTCACGATGGCCTGTAGATGACATGGTTAAAGCGTTTACATCCCTAACTACCAGTCTTGTGCTGTGTAGTGTTTACAGTGTGTCTCTGGGCTCAGCATGAACTTCATGACTGCGGTCGCATGAGTGTGTGGCTGTTTTCTGCCGTACTGACACTTCTCATGCATGACTGGACTCTCTTATTACGTCTTCCTCTGTCTCTCTGATTTATGCTTTCTGTTGCGCGTATTTTTCTCCCTCTGGATTTTATTTGACCTGAATGTTACAGTACTTTGCAACTTTTCCAGCTTGTAGTCAGCACAACATCGTCACAGCTGGTCGGTGGTGGAAAGATTCTGAACACATGTATGAAGAGAGAGGACAAAGCCTTGTGACATGGACGCAGATGTTCAGGTTTCATGCCTTTACAAACACGACTGACACATTGTGTTACAAGACAATGTGTCAGCTGCGTTTGCATTGTTGACGTAGACAGTGATTTAATAATGTTTTTTTTCTCAGGCAAAATATCATTAGCTGGTCTTGGCTTCTCTTCTTTTGCTTCTATTGTCCAAATCTACATTGTGTGTCTATGTCAGCGCTTGGCCAGCACTGAATGTATGTACTGTACAGTGTACAAGCGTGTGCTCCTTCGCTCACATGTAGTGCAGATACTGTCCAGTATGTTTGGGAGCATACTACTTTGTGCAGATGGTGATAAAAAAACTAAACGCTAATGTGGGTTAGCAGTGTAGTTACTGTAGATGTAGAGTTGCATGGTCAGCACAATGTAAAGCCCTGATACAGCGTTCGTGGGACAGCAACAGCGTAACGTAAATGTAATACGCTGCAGCGTTGTGTCTTTGTTTTCTTTGTTTGGTTATTGATTGCGTATCAATAACGCAATCTGGGAGGTTAACGAAGAACAGAGAGATGGACTCACTTCCAGACTAAAAGGTTTGGAGTAGAACAGAGAAAGGGAGATGATTTAATGTGCAAGAGAAGAGGAACCGGCTCATGAGTTACTAATTAATATCGTCCCTTCATGTCTTTGACTTATACTAATTTACTTCATTTGTCTGTCAGATCATCAGGCACGTCCAGCTTTTTTAACCCATTGGATTCTTCTGGTCTTTTTCTTTCTGCCTCTGGCCATTTATATTAATGAGCTGCATCAGGTGATGATGTTACAGCTGTTACCTCTCTGTTCATCCTATGAGGGATGTCAGACCCTGGTCGCTGCAGACAAGCTAGTCCATGCTACTGGTTAGGATTAATACTAGTATATGTACATCACTCTGAGCCAGAATTACATGTTATAGCTACTGTGGGTTTTTTAACAGGATATTTTAATAAACCACAAAATGAAGGTTTATATTTTGTTTTTGATTACTTAGTTTGACAAATTTCTATGGTGCAAATGTTGAGGCTGAAGGTTGGAGGTCTTTTTTCACATTGTGCTGTTTACAGCATGGAGACCAACTGAATCTGTAGCTGAATGACTAATGGGTCTGGCAAATATGACGTGGAGGCAGCTCCAAAGCAGACTGCCTGTGTCCTCCAAGCTGGTGGATGACTGTTCCTTCAGAACAAACATGTTTTTAGACTCTTTTCTTTAGTTCTTTGACACGTAACTTAACAAGAAAGCCAAACTTTTGATTAAATGAAATTAGACATCACATCAGATCCAGTCCACCAACCTGCACGCTCTCGGCCCTGCTGAGCTGATTAAGTGCAGCATCCCGGTGCTTTGCAGCAACATGCAGAGAAGCATTTAAATCCTCCGCTGCAGGAATGATCCACCTTGGGATTGTCCAGTGTAGCTGCTAGGTTATTAACTAGCATTATGGCTGTAATGCCCGTTGTTGGGTTTAAACCTGAACTGAGCTGCTGATTTGGAGGAAAACATTGTTGGATTACAATGTAAGCCGACCCACAGGATGATGCTCAGACTAAAACGCTTTAACACGTGCGGAGGGAGATGGAGGATGGAAAACTGCGTCTGCAGATGATTTCCATGTCATTGTTCAATGAATTAATTAAATCAAAGGTCCACAGCGGCGCCTTAATATCAAAGTATTCAATGGTCGATCTTAATTGCAAGAAAGATGTCATTTCTTTTTATGATTAGTTACTAATTACTTCATCTGTCATTGTCAGTCGCTAGTATTACAACACACATAAACACAGTGTACTGTGCAAAGAATACACGGGAACTGTGTCAGACACAGTAAAGGAAGCAACAATAGCCCCGCAAACGCTTGTGGTGACAGTTGGTGCAAACCACACTATTCCGTGTTTGCGTTGCCCGAGGATATTAGTTCAGTCTCTTAGAGCAGCTTTGCAGCTCTGTTTGCTCATACATATTTAATTTTTGCATTTGTTTCTGCTGTTTCATTTCTTTCTCTGCCTGCCAGCAGCCTTGTTAAGGTGTGACCGCTCACTGTGCAGCCCAGTTAGAACAGACTTCAGCATATAATCCCCCAAAACAGCAGTCGTGTCCCAGACGTATTATAGGATGCAGCTATAGAAGAAAGAGGCCGTAATAAAAGGGAAGGAATCAGGTAAATAAGATAAATTAGTGACGAGAAAAGCCCTGCATTAACCTGAATGGTGCTGTGTGTGTGTGTGTGTGTGTGCGTGTGTGTGCGTGTGCGTGTGCGTGTGTGTGTGTGTGTGTGTGTGTGTGTGTGTGTGTGTGTGTGTGTGTGTGTGTGTGTGTGTGTGTGTGTGTGGAAGGGGGGTGTGTATGGCGGTGAGGAGCATTGCGTCATCGGTGTGTGTGTGTGTGAGACAGCGTTTCACATTAAGAATGGATTGTAATCACACAGTCAAGTGGTCCACTGGGGCCTGAGAGACTGTTGCTTCGGGTACTTGTGGCACTTTCTCCCTGTTTGTAGATGCACGTGAACACGTTGCAGTGTAAAAAGTTTATTTGTATGTTCGCATTAAGCCGTTCATAAAACATTCAAACAGTTAAAAGTTCGACTGGTAAAATAAATAAATATTTGTTTAAATCTCATTCGCTCAATAATTCAAAGAGATTTCTTTTCATATATAATGCATCACCCCCAAATTTAAAACAAGTGCTGCTGGCTTCGCTGCAACATTTCCTGCATTAGACGTTATTGGTGTCAGTAAAGCGCAGTGAGGAGGCGTCCACAGAAGTCACAGCGGTGACACTGTCTGTACTGATCCACACCAGAGGGCGAAGCCACATCACGGCTCCCAAATACAGTACGGCTGCAGGTGAAACCGACACGCATGAGATTTCCTCCTCACATCTGCAGCTGTGAGGGGTGTGTGTCACGAGGACGGCGCTAATAGTAGCTTACGCGACCAGCGGAGGCGTGAATGTGTGTTGTACAGTACACAGCATGAGCACGGGACCCGTCTTCCTCTGCCGGCGAGTTGCAGAAGATGCAGCAAGTTGCTGCCGTGACCTGATTTTCTGTGACAGGATTTACTCGAGCATCCAGTTTCTCACGCACCCGTCTCCTGGTCCCTGCCTCGCCTCCGTTCTCCTACGAGCTCGCGCTGCTGCGCGCGAAGCGAGCCCCGCCTGCTGCTCACATCCTTTCATCTCACCTTCAAATGCTCCCAATCGTCCCGCGGGCGATGCAGCGCTGCAGACGTGCGTGTGCGGCGGCACAGATGTCCAAAACGCGTGTGTCACAACCCTCTCGTCACTGCTGCACACCCCAGTGTGTGTGTGTGTGTGTGTGTGTGTGTGTGTGTGTCTGCAGAATTTGCTGCTCTCTCATCATCATCATTGTTTCTCATGCTTTGTTTCCTCCTTTCTCCCTGACTCTTCATTCATCATCACATTCTCCACCTTCCTTGTGCAAGAATGCTCTTATTCCTGTGAGGCGTCATTATTCTCATACTGTATGTAAATCTACACACACACACACACACACACACACACGCACACTGTATCTTCATGGTTTAGGCCACTTTAAGCCCGTAGATGAGCACTTAACCTGTCACGGCAGCGAAAGCCGCACTGCAGCAGCGTCTCCCTCTCTTCAAATGTTCCTATTTCCAGCCTAATGTTGCTCTTCTCGCTCTCTCTAGCTTTTTTCCCTTCCTCCCAATGCTGTATCTCCGTTTCCCATATTTTCATTTATTATCTCTAACCTTCTTTTCCACCAACCTCTCTGTCTTTTATCTACAGCAAAGTGAAGCCCAAACGCTCTTACCCCCTCCTGTTTCTTTATGCTGTGAAGGTAGAGAATATCCAACCCAACCGTGCATCTGTATGAATCACTGCGTGTGTGTGTGTGTGTGTGTGTGTGTGTGTGTGTGTGTGTGTGTGTGTGTGTGTGTGTGTGTGTGTGTGTGTGTGTGTGTGTGTGTGGAAGGGGGGTGTGTATGGCGGTGAGGAGCATTGCGTCATCGGGGGTGTGTTGTGCGGGAGGCGGGCCCAGCCTCCTGTCAGTCAGTGACGTGAGGGGAGCACGTGCGCCGGTCATGGCTGTGAGGACGCTGTGCGGCAGTCTTCTGTCTGTAGGCAAGGCGAGCTAGACACCGCCGCAGCTCCCTTCGCCGACGGGCGCCCGGCGAGAGTGCATGTGTGCGTGTGGGGGTGTGAGTCTGCATGTAGATGCTGCACGGGCTGCAACCGGAGCCGCTGCTGCTGCCGCTGCTGCTGCTGCTGGTGAATAATGTAGACAGGGGCACAGTGTGGATGGCATGCAGGGAGCTAGATTAATAATGCAGTCTGTGGAGGACAAGGCTGGGTATTAGTTAGTCCTGCTGGAACCTGTGGCTGCCTGCTGCCCGCCCGCCTTCCTTTCGATCCGGCTGACTCTCTCAGAAAATGTCTCACTACCATTTCATCAAATGCTGTAAGTAGCTTTTCACCGCCTCGTCTCTGCATGCGAGCGCGTGCTGTGTGTCCGCCTGTGTGCTGCCCGTGCGCGCGGGGTGCGTGAGCCGTGCGGCCGCCGCTTAAGGATTCTGCTCGCCCGCCGCTGACGCGGCAGCGCCATCTCAACTTCGAATGGGCGCGAGGTGGGCGTGCGAGCGCGCTGCGGAGAGAGAGTGGGGCCGACCTGCGGATGCGGCAGGCGGCGGCGGAGGAGGAGGGAGAGGAGGGACGCGACGTGGCGTGATGGTAACGCGCCAGCAGCCGGGGCTGCGTTTTGAGGACAGATGGAGGGAAACTAAGGGTGATTCAGTGGAGCGTCGGAGAGAGGACGGCAGAGAGGAGGTGAGGAGGGGATGAGTGACACGAAGGATGCAGCCAAGTGGTGCAAGCAGTGATGAGCAGGGAGAAGGGAGTGTGGTGGTGACATTTACAGTAGGAGCTGATGAAGAAGGACAAATATACGCGTTCAAGCTGCCTCTTTGATTCTGAGGACGGCAGCCCCACATCTCTCTCTGTGTCACAGACATTGATGGCATCGGCTGTGCTCAGTCTGACGTGTGCCTGGGTGGTTTTTTTCTAAATTGCCAGCTCCTGCAGTGCAGGCAGTGTCATTAGCTGGAGCCCGCATGGGATATTCCACATTCAATCAATAGCAATGGGATGACAGGAGAGGAGACGTCTGCGTTCCGTCTTCACGCGGCCCAGGTTCCGCCTTCTCACCGTTCCCACAGTCGATTGGGACAAGACGCAAGGAACCGATCCTTTGAGGCTAAACATCAGGATCGGTGTGCAGTTAAAATGACCACCACTAAGACACAGCAGATCCCTTATGAAGGGAAGGGGGGAAGAGAACAAGGCAGAAAGAGACACCGGGCCGGTCACTAATGAATAAACCTGCCTACAGTACGTCCCCCCCAGAGCCAGTTTGTAAAGTAACACACAGCTACTGTAAGGCAGACACCTGGCGTGAACACTGGAATAATGACCCGTCCTTGTCTAGAGTCCAAACACAAAAGAGCCTTTGAGCCTTTTGTCCATGTCTAAGTAGAGCAGATGGCACTGGTACATTGTGCATGAGGTGTGTGTGCACGTGTGTCTGGAGAAGGGCTGTGAATGAATATTTAGATGTATATCAAACAGAAGCTGCATTTGTTTGCCCGACTGAGACCCTGCAGCCCCTGCAGAGCACAAACAGCAGTGTGACGTGGGTCCTGTTGCACCGTGGCCCGTTTTTGTTGGTTTTGACGTCTGGGCGTTGGAGATGTTTGAGTTAGGACGACGTGGGAGGAGGGGACTGATGGGGACGGCGGACTTCACTTCAACAACACTGTGGCTGAGAGATGATAAAACCCTGGGACAAAAAGAGTCACGTTCACCAAGATCAGTGCACAAACACGCCCCAAGAACCAGGAACAAGGCAAACAAAGAAACCGCAAAGTTGTGTTGATAAAAGACTGTGTGAGATCCACTGTACAGACAACAACAAACACATCACACCCTTCGGCAAACACATCCTCCTCCTCCTCCTCGTACTTTTCACATCCTCCGGCTGTGACCTGAATCTTGCCGCTAAACGCAGCTAGTAAATCTGCAGTAATTATGAGGCCACCTACGATCCCTGGCAAAAAGCGAAGCTTCATCCGCCGCCTGGTGACGAGCGCCGATCCGTTTGGCCTCTGTCCACAGTCACGGAGTCAGACACAGCGCAAATCATTCACATGTGTTGTATAAGTGCTTTTCCACACACACACACACACACACACACACACACACACACACACACACACACACACACACACACACACACACACACACACTGTGTTGGTGTGTTTTCGTATCCGAGCCTCAGAATTAAAGCTTCTTGAACGCTGTCTCCTCCTCCAGGTTGTTTCCAGCTATGTAATGTTTTTCGTCAGAACATGGAGATAGACCAGTGTCTGCTGGAGTCGCTCCCCGTCGGCCAGCGCCAGCGGCTGGTCCGGAGGATGCGCTGCGACCAGATCAGGGCCTACTACGAACGGGAGAAGGCCCTGCAGCGGCAGCAGGGGGCCGTCAAGGTCCGAGTCCCGTCGTCCCGCCGCAAGAAGCAGCGCGTCCGCTTCGGCCTCAGCGACGTCCTGCAGGACGCCGTCATTCGCCGCGACGACAGAGAAGGTGCGTACGGAGCCAGTCAAGGAGCAGTGCTTTGGTGAAATACTAAATATGTACAGTAAGCGGAGATGAGTCACTCTGCTCAGTTGTATGGTTTGTATTGATCTTAAATCTTATGTGGTTGTAGCTTACTGGGAGCAGCTGGGCTCCCAGTAAGAACGCAATCGACGTCGCGGCAGCAGCTACTCAGTGAAGTCGCATCCACCCAAGCATTTACCAGTCATTTGCCCAGCTGTCTGCGTGCGTCCGTGTCCGTCCTACCAGCAGCCTTTGCGGGTCACTGTGTTAATCTGCACCCCGGCTGCCAGCGAGGTTCAGCTGGGCTCTGTGGGAGCAGCTGGTGTTTGGCTGCAGCAGCCGGACTCAAACCAGCGTTCCTTTTAGTCGGCGTGAACCCGACGCGCGGCCCGTGTTCCCGAGATTCACCTCCAACAGGTCGTTTGAATTAAGAACCTCGGCAGCTTCTTAATCTGTTGGTGCTGAATAAGCCTGTCTCCTTCATCCTTTTTAGCATCTGCCCCTTTGTTGGGGCTTGTGGGTCTTTTCATGTCACGCTGGTGTGAGTCAGCACTCTGAGCATTCCTCAGTGCACGTCTGGGCAATAACACATTTACCTCAGGCCGGGACCCCGTCTGCAGTAAGATGCGGATCTGGATCCTTTTTTGAGAAGGATGGTACCAGCTCATGCTGGAGTCTGTGGGCGGATGATTCTGTGTGTGTCCTAACTTGACTTTCAAACAAACTGAGAAGATTGGAGAGAGATGAGATTATGCAGAGCCATTTTACACCGTGTCCTAATTAAAGCCTTTTTAGTGAGCTGGCTTTGGGATTAGAGTCATAGATAATGGGCTGCTGAAGCAGCAGACAGGTAATCAGAAACACCATCCGCGCACACAGCACGGATTTACTTTCCTCCAATTTTCTCGCACAGGAAATAAGATGAAGCACGGTGTGATGAAGGGAGGAGTGGAGGCATGAAACACTGGAAAGCTCCCAGTGTCAGGTAGCGAGGATGATGTCATTCTCAACCCGCCTCACAGTCAGTGCAGCCATCTTGCTTCCTGAAGCGTCTTAACATCAGCGCAGCGAGAAGCAAGTCAAGTCAAATATATGGACACGTGCTCTCAGACACTGAAGCAAATGAGACAGACGAGGGGAGAAAGTGGGTTATTGTGACGGTGGAGGCTGCAGGAAGACGGTGTGATTTCAAACAGCACGCTCACACCTGACATGTTCTCGACAGAACTGGGCCTCGGTCCCCAGAGGTGGGAGAGAGGAGTGTCTCACCTCACCTTCTGCCTGTGATTCTGAAACAGCGGTACAGGGTCTGTGTTTGTCTGCGCGTCTGGTAATAAAAGTCCAGCTCACTCCGTGACTCAGGCTTTTATTATTAGAGATCTGGTGATAAAGGTCAGACGTGAAGGGGAGACAGCGAGACACGAATGAAGGCACTTTGTCAAGATACAGTGTTTTAGCTGAGATTTTTACACACGACATTCACTTTAGATGGTTTTTTAACATTTGAGTTGTTTAATCTACCATATAAACCTAATAACCTGATGCTTTACTTGGACCTGGGCTGTAGATATTGGAGCCTATTGTGTGTAGCTGCTGTAAATTAATTCAGTATTCTGAACCTTAGGTACAGGTTGCATTCTCTGTCTCTCTCTCTCTCTCTCTCTCTCTCTCTCTCTCTGTCTCACCGTTTCTCTCATTTGCACTCTGCTACCAGTTCTTATCTGGTTGCCATAGTAACTCCACATATGTCGAACAGCTGTTTTATTTTTCTACTAAATGACAGCCCGCATTACGTTGCTCCCACTCTCCATTTTCCTATCAGCACCCTACTGATAAACAACACACACACACACACACACACACACACACACACACACACACACACACACACACACA